>NW_026652286.1:95024713-95087937 GCF_009828535.3 Hylobates moloch | reverse complement strand
CGCCCGGCCTCTTTTTTTTTTTTTTGGAGACCGAGTCTCAATCTGTTGTCCAGGCTGGAGTGCAGTGGCGTAATGTCGGCTCATTGCAACCTCTGCCTCCTGGGTTCAAGGGATTCTCATGCCTCAGCCTCCCAAGTAGCTGGGACTATGGGCATAAGCCACCACATTTGCCTAATTTTTTGTATTTTTAGTAGAGACGGGTTTCACCATGTTGGCCAGCCTAGTCTTAATCTCCTGATCTCAGGTGATCCACCTGCCTCGGCCTCCCAAAGTGCTGGGATTACAGGCGTGAGCCACCGAGCCCAGCCTATATTTCTTATTAGTAAAACGCATGGTTTATGTTCTAAGCACTTAACAAATATGTCATTAAATACAATTAGCTTTCTGTTTATCCTTCTGTTGACTTCACTAAGCTACCTTATGACCTCTTGAAACTGATGTATAGTTTATCCCCAGTGATTCTAAAAATAGTTTACAACCTCAGTGATTTCTCCTTGAATTGGCCAGACGGACACAGCTATTTGGGGCTTGTCAGTTGAAAACACAATCCTGTGATATCACCCCCGGCTCCTGCTATTTCTTTTCCTATCTCTCTTGCTTATTCCCCTCTCCTATGGAGGGGGTGTCACTAGGCTAATGTCAAATGGCAGATGTGGGGCTTTCATCAGGATCCCTGAGCACAGAGACCATTTTATCTATTTGCAATGATTTGTTTCTTACTGCAGACACTGCTCTTTAGCATTATTGATCTCCTCTGCCTTTGACCCTGGTTTGTAGCAGGAGCAGTCAAGGGGCTGGGGGCGCTGGAGACTGTCTGGCATTGTACTGAATTTAATTCCTCTTTACATTTACATATGCCTTCCTGTTCTACATTAAAATGCTTCATACTATTGCAGTGGAGTTGAGGGTCTGCATCCTTTGTGTCATGTTCTCAGCATAGTAATGACTTCTCTCAGGGTCAGAATCTCTTCCCTGCATGGCTTCTGCTGTCCCAGTTAGGGAAGGGGCTCTCAAAGTTTGGGTTTCCTCTCCAGGAAGTTGGGTCAATACAGTTTCTGAATGAAGCAAGGAGGGGGCTGGAGAAGAAATTATTTAATCAGCACATGTAAATAGAAATGACATAATGAGATGGGGAGAAAAGGGGGACTCCAGGCTAAAAGTGGAGATGTCATGTTTCTTCTCCCCGCCGCCCCCCACAAGAGTTGAAGGTTTTCCTGAATTACCTTCTAGGGCTTCCATGAGAAAAGAAATCTGAAAATAAGAAATTTTTTTTCTTATTTTATTTTACTCATTCAAAGAACAGTTAGGAATATTAGTCACCCCAAATCACCCTTACTTGCCAAACTACTCTACTGTAGCTGAACACATGCTTATTCTGGATCCTGCATGATAATCCAAGTCATCTGTCTTTTTTGTTGTCTCAAGACAGTGCCTCTAGACACTTTGAAGCCTAGGGTCACTTGGAGAGGAGAATAATATCTCTGGGGGAAGGTAGGGTAGCACCACTTGAATTGTTTAATTTTCTGTAAGGTAACGATGAGCATTTGAATGAGTTGCAAATATGTGGCAGAAAAATAGGCTCCCGGTCCACAGAGAAGGGATCAATAAAGACCCTGTCTGTGTGCTAAAGTAAATCAGAGAGTTGGGGTAATTATTTTTAAAATTTGCTCCCAAACTTCTCATGAATAGATACATAAATGGATATGAGAGAGAGTCATGCATCATATATAGTCATGCTTTACTTAACAATGAAGATATATTCTGAGGACCACATCACAAAGTGATTTCATTGTTGTGTGATCATCATAGAGCGTGCTTACACAACTCTAGATGGTATAGCCTACTACACACCTGAGCTATTTGGTATAGACTATTGTTCCTAGGCCACAAACCTGTACAGCATGTTACTGTACTGAACACTGTAAACAACTGCAAAACAGGTATTTGTGCATCTAAACATATCTAAATATGGAAAAGGTGATGTGTTATGCTACGATGTTACGATGGCTATGACGTCACTAGGAGATAGGAGTTTATCAGCTCCATTAAAACCTTATGGGACCACCATTGTATATGTGGTATGTTGTTGACCGAAATGTTGTCATGCAGTGGATGTCTGTGTGTGTGTGTGTGTGTGCGTGTGTGTGTGTGTATTTTCCCCTCAGGCAGGTGGGGATAGGGTGGTTAGAATGATGATCTTTATTCTAAAATTAATTTCATTACAGAACTAGCAATATTGTCAAAATTGTTAACTAATCAGTGTCTTAAATTATAATAAATAGAAGGTGAAAGACAAATAGTTGACTATCACACCATAGCCCTTAGCCTAGTTTTCTGTATGATACAATCATTTTATTTTTTTGCTGGCATGGCTAGCACCAAGCATCTTAGTACATCACATACACTCTATTGCTTTAACTTGTTGCTATGGCAACCTCAACATTCTCCCACAGTAAAAAAAAAAAAAATTTAAATGTGTATCTATGAATTTGTAAAAAACAACTATGAGATTAAATAAAACCCTAGTCACATTAGTCTGTTTCATATAGCATTCTGGGAAGATTTCCATAATAACAATTATTGCATATAATTTCATGAGCTGCAATCCATAAATAATCTTTCTTGGGAAAGTATGAAATATTCAGCTCTTCCATGGGCAAATGGGCAAGTGCCTTATTCAGTTATTCACCATCTCTTGAACACCTATATATGCCACTGTATTAAATTCATGTATTAAATAGAATATACTTCAGTAAAAAAAAAAAAAAGACCCAAAAATATATAAAGATTTTTAAAGGTAGAAGCCTATTTTCTCCTCTTGTAATTGTCCAATACATTGTTTCTGGTCAGTAGTAGCTGATACAGTGATTCAGGAGTCCAAGTTCTTTCCATCACAGGGGTCGGCCAGCTCCTTACTGTTTATCAACCTCTGCATCCAGTTACCTGACAGCAGGCCAAAGACCGTGGCGTGTTATAAAAATATGGCTGGGCATGGTGGCTCACGCCTGTAATCCCAGCACTTTGGGAGACCTTGGTGGGTGGATCACTTGAGATCAGGAGTTCGAGACCAGCCTGGCCAACATAGTGAAATCTCGTCTCTACTAAAAATACAAAAAATTGGCCTGGTGTGGTGGCAAGTGCCCAACTACTCAGGAGGCTGAGGCAGGAGAATCATTTGAAGCTGGGAGGCGGAGGTTGCAGTGAGCCGAGATCATGCCACTGCTCTCCAGCCTGGGTGACAGAGTGAGACTCCATCTCAAAAAAAAAAATTATTCCCAGCACTTTGGGAGGCCGAGGGGGGTGGATCATGAGGTTAGGAGATTGAGACCAACCTGGCTAACACAATGAAACCCCGCCTCTACTAAAAATACAAAAACATTAGCCAGGCATGGTGGCGGGCACCTGTAGTCCCAGCTACTTGGGAGGCTGAGGCAGGAGAATGGTGTGAACCCAGGAGGTGGAGCTTGCAGTGAGCTGACATCGCACCATTGCACTCCGCCTGGGTGACAGACCAAGACTCCGTCCCAAAAAAAAGAAAATTATATATATGGAGGCTTTTATAACACATCATATAAATATATATAAATATAACACATCATATATATACATATATATGTATACATGTATATATAAAATATAACACATCATACATGTATATATATATGATGTGTTATAAAAGCCTCCAAGTGAAATACCTCACATCTGTTTATTTTCCATTGGCTAATTATTATCCCATGGCCACATCTGGATGGAAATTGAGCTGGAAAATGTAGTCCCTGGCTTGGTAGCAGCTTCCCAGCAGCAACTCAGTGCTAGGGGAGAATTCTGAATTTAATAGATAGCTGGCTAGCTCTGTCACCATGCAGGTAGGTAGAAAGATGAATAAGACATGCTTGTAACACATGAAGTGTTCACAGTTTTGGGGGGAGAAAGTCATGTAAACATGTACGTGCTATAGTAAAAGGATGAGCTGAGTGCCCTGGGGAGCAGCTGCCTCTACTTGGCAGGGTTGGGACTGCTGGTGGCACTGCCTTTAAAGGCAGCTGTACCTTGAACTGATAAGGAGAACTATCGTAAAGTAATTTTAAAATAATGGACTGGCTTAAAAGCACGTGTACAGGAGTGGGAGACTAGAGGAGGTGGAAATGAAGAGGAATAATTAGATAATGTAGTTGTCCTTGCTGGTTCTTAAGTGATAAGCCTATATTCCCCCCTCACTCTTCACTTGCCTTATCATGAGTGGGTGACCTTGATGAGACTTTTTCAACACTGTATCTTTGGTTCCTTTTAATCTCCTGTCAGTTGCTATCACTGTCAGCATGACCTACCTCCAGTGAAAAATTCAGCTTTCCTTTAAGCCTTACCAGGAATGCTAAATTATGAGGAAATGTCAGGATGGGAGGATGCTATAAAAACTAAGGACACATTACTGGAGGAGGGGGTCATGGAAGGACACTGAGGTCTCTTCCCTCAACACTACAAGAACTCAGAAGGTCTGTATTTTTGCCTTCTGGATCTTTTTACAGTTGGAGTTGATATACTTTGTCAATTGAGCACTGTCTGTCTCCAGTGCTGACTGTTGTTATATTCTAACCCAGTGAATTGTGAATCGAGATTTCCATGCCTGGAGGAGGAATAACCAATCACCAGTGCACCAAAACACACCAAGACCCAGGATATAATCTTTTTGGCAGGTGGGGCAATTGGCAGATTTGTAGTTGTAATGTTCTTTGAGGTCCACTCATGAAACAAATATTCAAGTGAAATGGTAGCCATAAAATATGCTTTGAAACGTTACAATTACTGCAATCCACATGAAAGAAGGTACGCAGTAATTATTATCAATATCTCAAATGGAGAATTTTGGTAGTGATATTTGCAGTGGGTCAAGAGTGTTGCACTTCAACAAATCCCTCTCACCTAAGGAAAAACCAAAGTTAGACTTGTGTTAAGCATATTCAGTGATTCTATGGGACACTATGAATCATAGTGAGCATGGTAAGGAATTAATATTGATAAAAGAAAAATACATTACCCTCAAGTATTTGGAATTGAGTTTAGTTTGGGAGACAGAACCAAGAAACATAAAGTAATTGACAAAGCATGGATGTAAATGCAGCGTCCACAAGCAGAAGAAATTGAGGCAGTTAGATTATTAGATTAAAAAAAACCCTTATCTATGAGTTATTGTATATACTTATGCATTTTGCCATAGAAGAGATTAGTTTTTTCTCTCTTTGAATGCTTTTTAAGAAAAAAGAAGAGAATTTCATACGTTTGCTTGGTTTTCAGATCTTGGCTTTTAAATTCTGGTTGTGGCTTGGCTTCTCTTGTACTCTAAAACAGCTCATTAGTCACTTAAGAGCCTTGAGCCTTAGTTTCTATAAATCTATAAATGGACAGTTGAAGTGATGACTTATATCCTACTTTTTTCTACAAGTGTTAGATTCTAACTGTATGCAGCGAGTGTTTGTACTTTTCATTATGGTTGCCTTTTATATCCTGCATTTGATTGATTGCATGATGGAAGCTTTAATCATGATATGGCCCATCTTCTCCTCTCCCCCCTTCTCCTAAGCTACTGGTCTTGCTTTCACCCTCCTCTTTCTTCCCTAGACTTTAATCTTTCCAAATTCGGTACTTGAATTTTTTTTTTGAAGGAATTGAGATACTAAGGAGAGATATTTGAAGACCTAGACCTCAAAAAAGACAATATCTTTCTAACTCTTCTAATTTGTGTCTGTTACATTGAGGACATACTGGT
Source organism: Hylobates moloch (assembly GCF_009828535.3). Lineage (NCBI taxonomy): Eukaryota > Metazoa > Chordata > Mammalia > Primates > Hylobatidae > Hylobates > Hylobates moloch. Next base: position 95,082,173 of record NW_026652286.1, on the reverse strand, counting down.
TTATTCTTCTGAATGAGGCTTTCTTTTATTTATGTTTTTATTGATGGAATAGTGACCCACAATTTCTAAAGTATGTTGGGCTCCAAAATTATTTACCTTGACTTTACCCAAAAAAAGTCACAAGCTAAGATTCCACTAAAGACAGACATTTCTGAGTGATGAACTAGGGCCAAGGAAAGTTAATCAAGGCACATAGAGTCCGGTCCTTTGGGCCCAAGCAGCAGAGAGGATCCCTGGAGATGTTTTGATGAGTGAGGGTAGGACTGACTATTGTTTTAGCAATTTCTCCCACGTAATGAACAAGTGGCCTTTCTGGCAGGGATGGAACGTTCCAATGAAGGCTACGTCACAGAATAATCTTGCCATTTTCACACAAGGTCATTCAATCATACTTCACAGTTATAAGTGATCTAACTTTCCAGCAATTGAAAGGCTTCTATATATGGAATCCTTGAGTAAAGTTAATTCAGGCTCTGTGTGGACCCTTAAGTTATATCAATAATAAGAAATGTTGTCATTTTGTTTCTCTTCCAACTAATTTTAAGCTTCAAAAGAACTTCGAGTGGCTAATATTAATATCAACTAGCTAATGTAGATACTAACCAGAGTTTTAATTATAGCTGTAGCAAACTTTCTACATTTAATGTTGATGCATAACTGCAGGCTCTGGTGATAAGAAAGCAGCCTGCAGTTTCAGAAAATAAAAGCTCTTTTAGGATAATGTGTATAGCTATTTAAGGTCCTCCTCAAATCTGAACTGCCCCTACTCTGGAGGTGTTTATGTGTTGAATATGTACTGACAATCAGTATGGGAAAGAATTGAGACCACTAACTGACACTCGTATCTAGTAATAAAGATTGTTATCCTTCTTTTTTTTTTTTTCTTTTTTCTTTTTTGAGACAGAGTCTTGCTCTGTCTCCCAGGCTGGAGTGCAGTGGTGTGATCTCAGCTAACTGCAACTCCACCTCCCTGGTTCAAGCCATTCTTCTGCCTCAGCCTCCCAAGTAGGTGGGACCACAGGCATGTGCCACCACGCCCGGATAATTTTTGTATTTTTAGTATAGACAGGGTTTCACAATATTGGCCAGGCTGGTCTCAAACTCCTGACTTCGTGATCCGCCTGCCTCGACCTCCTAAAGTGCTGGGATTACAGGTGCGAGCCACCGCACCTGGTCTATCCTTCTTTTTTGGTTTTATATTTTTTTCTTCTATTCTAGTCCCAATTCTTTTTTTTTCTTCTACTACTCTTTCTAACTCTAATCTGTTCTCCTGTATATAGTCACCTTTTGATTAACTATGACAATTAAAAACCCCAGGCTATCTTTACCGATCATTTTCACACATATTGCTAAACCTAGAGTATGTGTATTGGGGGGCAAACGAATTAAAATTTATCTTCAACAAAATCCAATTTTAGAGGCAGGTGTCTGTGCACACACGTGCACGCAGGTGTGTATTTGTGTGTCTGTGTGCATTTGTGTGTGTAGAGGGGAATTATGAATCAAACAATGTTTTAGAATTATCAATTTTCTTATTTTATTCATAGCAATGCTACTGTAAATTAGAACAGGCAATCTAGTGTAGATTATGCCTTAGGTTTCTACAGTCTTAGAAATAGGCATAAAGTGTCTTATTCATCTATTTGTTGTTTTTATAAAGCTCCAGAATGTATGCATCTATTAACAGATCTTATTGTTCAGCATCTTACTCTTTTTGTGGCTCTTCTGGGATAAATTGTATCACATCTTGTGCAAATGGGCTAGTGGCTGGTTTCAAGGCTTACCCAGTAGCTATTTATCTTGCTAACACTTGGTAAATGGCAGTGATAAATGATCATGTACTTCCCAGGAACACAAGTGTATTTCCAAAGGTCAAGCACATTTGAGTGATCTGTTGATGATCTGTAAGAGAGGAAACTAGGAGCCAAGGCAAAACAGAACAATAGAAAAAGCTGAAAGTTCCGCAGAGAGCACAGTGGCCCTGAGCTGGGAGGTGCTGAGCAGCAGGACTGTGGTGCTTTCTAACCACTATTCCTTTACAACAGTTCATGAACTTGGTGAACACATAATCTTGGAATCTAGTGGTGCCAAGGTCGTTGAGAGGGCCCTAGATCCTCTGTAACGGCTTGTATCAGAGTGAAATGCGGTAGAAATCCTGAAAGGATTGGCTTTCATTGTCTCTGAGACATGTCTTAGTCATCCTTCCTCCTCAAGGGCCTTTTCTGTAATTATCTGCTTTGCCACTTAAAAAGCCCTTTACAGGCATTCATGCTGAAACTCACAGCTCCATGAACTGTTGTCTCCATTTTTCAGAGCCTGGGTTATTAGATGCAGTGAGGTTAGGGTAATTGCCCAAGAGCAGACTGTTTTGCTCTGAAATGAAACTAGACATTTAGGATGCCAGTTCTAAAATGTTATTCCTTAATCTTTCTGGATCTGAATCGCAATTCTTTTATGTATGGCTTATGGAGTAATTTATGCATTCAACACACATTTCCTGAATATCATTTTGTACCAGATTAGAGATGGAGAAATTAAGATGAGTAAAATATGGTCTCCACCCTCAAGAATTTCAGGCAAGAGGAAAAGAGAGACAGAAATGAAAAGAATTACAATATGATATGACTAATAAGGTAATAGAAAAACAAACAAGTGCAGGGAACAGAGCTCCCAACTCTGTCTGAGAACTTGGGAGGTTACAGGAGATGTTGTTTGATCTGAGTCCTGGAGGATTATTGGGGTTTGCCAAGCAGACAGAAATGGGGAATGGCATTTTCCACAGTGACTTACCTAGGCATTCTCCAGCAACATCCTCACTTCCTTTCCTAAAACTCTCAGCAGATGAACTCTCCTTGCTGAGAAGGTTGGGACCATCTGACATGAGTTGCCTCAACTTCCCTCCATATCAAAATTATCTGTATCTTCATCTGTCTTCTTCTTCTACTTGAATCAGAGAATATAGTGTCTTCCTTCTTGCTGAGCCTAGGGCTCCCAGCTGGAACCACTGCATGCAAGCTCTCCATGTTCTCTCCTCTTTCATAAATTGTCTCCAATTTTTCTCTACTGATAAGTTCCATTCTGATAACAAACAAGATACTCCTTATCTGGGAGGAGAAAAAAACTGCTTTGAATTATGCACAATCCCACCCTCCTTCCACCTTCAAGTCAGACCTGGCCACCCTTGCCTTGCCATCCTTCCCAGAGTTGTCTGCACACATTTCCCTAAGATGACATAGCACACGGATCTTCTCCTACTACAGGTCAGGGACCGAGTAAGCTCTTCTTACATTCTTTGCACCTATGACACATAAAAGGTTTTTAATAAATACTGCTCCAGTGAATAAATAAACGAGGCTTCTGAATAAGCTCTCTGGGTCTCCTTAAGAATTTGCAGATGGCAGTAGCACTTGATTACTTGGGGTTCTTCAGATAGGAGTGGGGAAAGATTGAGTTCCTCTGTGAATGTGTTTTCTGAATATGAATGGGAGTGAGCATGTGGTTAGGTGTTATTTAGTTGGCTACTCAGAATGCACCTGTCATCTGGACATCCTCTCTCTCCCTGTCTAATTCTGAGACATTGTCTACATACATCTATACCTCCACCTAGCTAAGGCAGCAATGATACCAGTGTCTCCAGACCTTTTGGTCATACCTCTTGTTTGGGCAAACTCTAGAAATGAGCTGCCATTCCCACCCCCAACCGCCATTTCCTTACTGCCTTTCCTTTTGCCATTTTTACCAGTAAATTCTGTAAGTGTGATTATGTCCATGGAACTTTTGGATCACCACCTCTTTGAGCCAGCTCTAGTCATCCTCATTGTATTTCATGTGCATGCTTTAATAAAGCCCTTTCACTTATTGAAGTACTCTCACATACTTTAATTCAATTGGCCAAAGCAACAGAGGGAGTCTAATAATAATGTCAGCAATTTAAAATTAATGATGGGTAATGTTGCTGTCTGGTACCAGAATTGATACTTTATACGTGATTCGATTTCATTCCTAAGTAATGGCTAATAGTGCAGGTGCTAGAGTTTGGGCTGACTAGATTTGAATTCTGGCCTCACTTACTAGCTGTGTGACTCTGGATAACTTAAACTCTCTATGCCTGTTTTCTGATAAGAAAGTGGGGCATTGGACTGGTATCTATTCCGAAGAGTTATTGTGAGTAGGAAATAAGATACTGCATGCCAAGCACCATGCACAGTGCCTGACACAAAGTATGCAGTAAGCCTTATTATTATTATTAATCCTCACAGTAAGCCTGTTACTAACTGCATTTTAACAGATGAGCAAAGAGAGGCTTAAAGTCTGGATTCAAAGTTGATGTGGCTAACCACCATTTGTGCTACCTCTTGCGCACTGGCGGGCATACATTATTATTAGATTGGATTTAAAGGCTTGGGCCAATTGGTCTTTAAAAGTAGTGGCTCTTCTGGCATATTATTTGATTGTTTCTGAATTCTCATTTTCCCAGGTGGTATGTGCCAGGCCCTCTGATCTTTCTCCCTCATCCCTACCCCCCACCAGACTATAGAAATAAACTTCTCCGTTTGCAAGGGCAGAGCAGTTCCCTGCTATGGTTGAGTGGTCACATCCCAGCCGCTGACCTTCCCACCAGCTGTCGCACCCTCTACCTGCTGCCAAGTGGCCCTGGAAGATCATCCAAGTGATTTCCTGCCCCTGGAAACATCAAAGCCATCCTCTCCTCCGTCTCATTCTTCCCACTGAATGCGCCCACTGAATGCGCCACTGGTTGGTATAAATGGAGACAAGTGCTGAGTAGTCTCGACCACTTGGGAAGAATTCAGGTCCATGGGTGGGGGCGGGGCCTCCCTGGCTAGGGCAGGGAGGTGAAGTCCCCTGTAACATCCAGGGGTGTGGCCAGACACTCAGGTCCTGAAAGCACCCATGAGAAGACTAGTAGATTAGGTGTGTAATCATGTACCTGGCACCTGCATTGGTCTCAGAGGGAGGCCAGTTGCCTTGAGTTATTATTTCCATATCGTATAATAATCAGGCAACCGTTTTGAGATCATGTCAAAGATAACAAAGCATCAGAAGGCTCTTCTGTTGCTGAAGAACCAATCAACCTAAACTAATACTTTAATGACCACTTTTCCCAAAGAGAAAACAAATTCAGGCAAAAAAAAAAAAAAAAAAAAAATGAAACAGGGAGCTGAGAAGAAACTTGTCTGGTCAATGAAAAGAAAAAAGAGACGTCTGGAGCCATGGCAATGGAGCAGGGATTACTTTGATCTGGAAAATAGATTTCTTTTTTTTTTTTTTCTCCAGTGCTTTTTCTCAGGCAGCCAAGAGATGCTATTGAGCTTGATGAGGGAGGCCCTTTCAGAATGAAGGGGCACCTCAGAGGAGAATTGAATGACTGCTTTCAGGGACAGCTACTTTAATAGTCTCATGTTTGAAAAATATGCAATTAAAGGAAATACTATTACAAATAGCCTCTATTTGTTGCTTTAAAAATACTATCGATTAACTGAAAAATGAGAGAGGTGTGCAAGATTATTATGTTAAGTGTAAACTACAGATTGAAGGAGGGAAACACACACACACACACAAAAACACACACACGACCTACTTACAAACACCCAAAGAGATGGAGGAGAAAACACATCGTATGAATCTTAAGCTCTCTATTCCTCTACACATAAAAATGACTTTCAGGGAAAGCCTTGCCCACCAGAGTTTTCAGTCACTTTCTTCATGTCACTACTGTTAATAAAAATAAAAGTGTTATTGGTTTAGGATTCCATTTCGTGTAAGCTTCATCTGCAGCAGTTGGGGGCCTTCATGCGTGAGAATGATGCTTTTTAATGAATGTTCTTTGGGCATTTTAAATGAAACAATAGAGATTCTGGGCAGTTTGATCTTGCATTTTCCACTGATATTTGCCTTCACCTCTCAGCCCCCTGCCAAGTCCCTTTCCATGCCACCTCCTGCCTGCTCATGACATCCCCGCTCCTCTCAGATCTTGCCCTGTGTTAATTGGGAGATATTCAGCAGACAAGTGGATGCGTGTCTTTAGTGCAGGTTAAAAGAAGACTATGTCCTTCCCAAAATAGACAGAAGCATCTCTGGCTATTCTTTTAAGAGATTTCCAAAATCTTTGTCCAGGTAATGTGCCTCATTGTCATGGCAACAGCGGGATGGTTCCTGTCTCTTTCTTTTTTCTTTTTTCCTGGCCTTCACAGATCTATTTAACACTTTTATACCTGATTTATACCTGCCATTTAAAAGTGGATGTTCTATTCATCTGCATACTTGTAGAAAATAAGAAGACTGAAAGTGTAATTACTGCTTTTAGGCATTTGATCTTTTTTACCCTCCCTGGAAAAGTTGACCAGAGGTTTATTTGTTAGTCCCTAATCTGTATGCACATTAGCCCAAGATAAGATGGAATTATACCTTTTTTTTTTTCTTTTTTAAGCTAAAATTTGATAGGCATTTATGATGAGCTAGGCAACTGGGCTAAGCCTTTTATCTATTTTTAATCCTCAAAACACATTCATGTATAAGCCCAATTATTGTTCCCATTTTACAGACAAGAAATGGAATCACTGAGAGGTTGAGTAATCTGCCTGACATCACAGCACACAAGTGGTCAAGCCAGGAGGCCCTAGGTGACTGCAAGCCCAAGGCATGGCTGTGTCACAGGCATTTGGGGTGGTCTCCTCAGAGGAGACGACCTACTGTTCTGCCACTCATGAAAAGAGAGCTGTGATTGGGGCTAGATTTTTAGAATGAAGGGTTTACATCAGATCTAAGTAAGACTGTCTTCATGGAAAGGATAATTTGACATTAAAATGAGAGGTTAAGGGAGATCTGGAATCTTCTTTGGATTCTGATGGTGTGGAAACCTGGCAACAGAGGAACAGGCCATTCTAGTTCTCTTCTCTTCTAGAACCAGAGGATCTTTGAGGATTCTCTGATTCCATAGGGTTGGGACAGACTGGTGTTAAAAAGGAGAGTCAGAGATCTGCCTCTTGATGCAAAATGGAGTGGACTCTGCTGGCTCTTGAGGCCAGGAAAGCGCAATCCCTGGTGATCCAAGTACAACGAAGGCCTCTCTGTGGCAGAACCGCAAACCTCCCTGCAGGGACAGGTGCTTTCCTACACCCTCATTGGAAAATGGCTAAATGTCCATCTCAGGTGCCCAGTGACTCATCTGGAGTTGTCAGGGCCCTGTATTAAATTCCTTTAGCTTCTCTACATATCCTGCTTGAATTCCTCTCATGACCTTTGCAAACCCTGGGCTATCTCCCTGGAACAATCTTTCTCTCTGGCTTCAGTGGCTTATCTACTTGAGAGGAAGGATAGCATACCAGTTAAAGGTGTGGTCTCTGGAAGCCAGCCTGCCTGGGTTTGAATTTTATTTCCACCATGTACTAGTAACCTTGGGCAAATTATTTTGCATTAGCCCGAGTTTTCTTATCAGTAAAATAGGGCGATATAATAGCATCTGCTTTGTAGAGTTATTAAGAGGATTAAATGAGGTGATACATATAAAGTTCTAAGAAGAGAGGACACATTCAATAATTCATTGTTATTATCATTATACAGTCCTTAAAATTTCAGCCTAAATACCAGACTCATTAAATAACCTTCTCATGGTTCTATAGACTGGGGCGGCTGTGGCTACTTTGTGCCTCTGTCATAATCTGCACTTCCCTTAGCCTAACAGGATTGCTTGTTTTCTGTTTTCCCTGATAAACTGAACAGGTTACTGGAGGAAGGGACTTTGTCTTGCTCACCTGCATATGGTATATTTTTGTGTGCGATATTTGCCTCCAGACGATATGAGGAATGGGAAAGCCAGCCTGGACTTGAGTAGGACAAGGAAAAGTGTTGTTAATATCTCCAAGAAATTATTTAAGAAGTTTTCTCTTAACCTAGTACAGTCTTAGGCACTTATTAGTCGGGGGATAGAGAGAGAGAGAGAGACAGAAGGCATGTATTATGAAATGTGGGCCTTCATGAAAGATCCAAGCAACAGGAGACATCTAAGACATAATTAACCAATCAGGGCAACACAGAGAGTGATCAGTAGGAAATGGAATTTTATTAGGAAGGCATGTGCCAGAGACAAGGCTTCTTGTGAGGTTTGAGGATGCAAAGAATGCAGTGAAGCCGAGGAGACTATTTAGGAAAGGAGAGCATGAGGAAGAGGGCAGAGCTGGAGGCAACCAGTGGGCTGAGGCTGAGTGATGAGTGGAGTGTGAGGCTAGACTGGATGGAGCTGGGTTCTGAATTGACAGCTCCATAGGAGGTAATCAGCCCTGTGGTTAAGGGCGTTGATTCTATAATCAGATAGCCCTTGTTTGAGTGCTGACTCAGCTACATACTGGGGAAGTGGCCAAGGGCAAAAATACTGAATCTGCCAAGCTTCAGTTATCTTCTCTGCAAAATGAGAGGAAAGGAAGAGTCTCTCCCTCATAGCCTTCCTGTGAGGACTAAATTATGTGATGCGTGAATAAGTTGACGCCTGGCATCTAGTGAGTGCTCTGCCATTATTTGCTTTATTATCAAATTTACCTCTCTGAATTTTTGATTTTTCATTTTTCTGACTCCAAAGGTTGATGAGAGACATTTTATTTCCAAGTCAACTAAGGAAGAGTTTTGCCTATTTCCTCTTGGTAAAAAAAATCCCAATTGTATAACTGATTGATCAGGCATTTAACTACATGAATTGTGGGGTTACAATTTGCAAAAGGATTATGCCTTTCGGTAATCTGACATTCTGGTGGGGTAGGCTGGGGATGTGTGATCATTCCCATTTTGCAGCTGAGGCAACTGAGCAATGGAAGTTTAGAGAATTTTTCCAGAGTTATGCAGTTAGTGAATGGAGCACCATTAACATGCTCAGGATTTCTGACACTGGGGTAATCCCCTTCTCTGCCCCCATCAAACAGGTGTGTTTCTTTCTGCTGACACCAAAGTCCTCTTTCCTGATCTCTGTGAAATCATTTTGGAATTTGTATCCCATCATAATTTGAAAATTTGCTAAAGTGAAAATGTAAGAAGGCATTTCAAGGCCAGTGATTTTGCATTCATTTTCCCTAAAGGTAGGTAATTGGAAGAAAATTACAAGAAAAAAGGTCAATTTACCAGATAATCTGCCTCAGAAACATCACAGATCTGTTGTACTAGGTAGACAGAGCTGAAGCACAAGACAGCCCTTGTGCTTGCTGCCTCTGCACAGGCCACAGACATTACATATGCCAGGAATACTATGGTTCACTGTAGAGATTTTTTGTTATTTTGAGCTCACAGAGCTTATGCTATTACAAATTGGATTTTTAGATTGGAGTATTTGACTCCATTATGTGATTCCAGCAGAAGACCTTGTCACTCTTGCCTACTTAGGCAGAACATCTTCCAGCAACCAGAAGGGAATCTTTTCAGGAGCGAGGTGAGAAGCTGCTGGTACTGTAAATCCCTTCCCAGGTACTACAAGAGCAATTGAACACTGCTTCCAACCTAGAAACTCAGTAGATCCTGTGTTTGAAATTACTTCTTTTGAGCCTGCTGGAGAGCTTTTTTTTTAAGCCTCTTTTCTGGAATTCATGTGATAATAGACTACTTTCATTTTATCTTGAAGCAAATTCAGTAAAAGATCTGAAGCCCAAGCATGCACAACTTCTGATGGTCTCTGCAATACAAATGCATCTAACCATTGTACTTGTCATGGCTCTTGCTTTATCTGGGATCAAGATATTTGATAATTCATTACACTGATGAGATTATTGAAGGCACTTTAAAAAATCCAACAATCATCAGTCATAGTTCAGAGACATATTTCACAAATGAAATCCACAGTCTGGTGGAGATATTGCGACTTATATTGCATAAGCATGCCATCTGTCTCAAACCACAGCTTTGAGGATTTCTACTTCATTTTGTTATGGGGTAAAAGGGTGTTTTTTTTTTATTATTATTTCTTGTGTATCTCTTCAGAAGACACAGTACAAGGTGACAGAATGATAGAATGTTAGAATGGAAAAGGACCACACATAATAAATAGCCCTGAGGCCCTGACGGTTTCCTACTAAAGAATGTATACACACAGAATCACTATCCAGATTGACAGGGAACCTGTGCTCTTATTGAACGATTTAGAAAATTCCACGTACACTGTGGCTGCAATGTCTATGCAGTTTTTATTAGTTTATAATTTTCTTTGGTAATCCCATTCAATGATGTTTTCGTTTTACACATATGTGATCAACTTCACATTTGAAGACTTTGGTTAGGGAACATGTCTGCACACTGGGCCACATGTCTAGCAGAACTTTATATAATGCTGATGCCCAGAGTCATCACTCGGTTCCAGTCTCGGGTTTTGCTCGATTATTTGCTACCATTAGACTTTCCTGACTCATCTTTTCACGTTGATAAAATTGTGTAATACATTTTAATGGTTATAAAATTGATTTATAATTTAAACTGAGAAAGAGAGCGGGGGGTAGGCCAGAGAATAATTCTATGAAAAATTGAAGTTATAAGTTGCAAGAATGATTTTTCTGTACATAAAGTATCACAAAGAAACTGTATTGTCATATCAGAAGGCAATCTCTATACATTGGCTGAGCCGTACACACACAGTTGAATGAATTCAAATGAAAGCATTAATAGAGGCCGTGTGTGTTGATTAATTGATTATAACATTGAAAATATTGTCAACGAACAAAACATATTCCAGGCTATTTAGCTTATTTTGCCCAAGATTCTTTTTCCGTAAGTGTAGTCAGACAATCCTTTGTCAACAACTCATATTCATTTGTGGAATTTAAAAAATCTGTTCATAGTAGGCAACAAACTTTGATAGAGTCTCTCAAAACAGTTTAAAATGTGTTTAATTCCATTGTAAAATCCTTTTGAAAAGTCACAGTGTTGAGCTAGTATGTTGGTTTTCTGTTGTTGAACTGGGAAACTTTTATTTAGGGGAAAGAATAATTTTTAGAGCAAAAGTATTTACTATGTCCAAGCAAGAAGTTACTGTTAAAATTAACTTCATTTAAATTAGGGAGTTGGATACTTGTTCTATTCTAAAGCAATCCCCCACCACCATGAAAAGTTCCAACATCTATGTATGAATAACTATGTCAGTGCTATCTAGTCCTAAATTAAAATGAAATTCTTACTTATGTCTTACTGAAATCCTTTTTGTGTGTTATAGTTTAAATTGATGTTCTCTTGATATGGACAAGGGCTGCGGGCATCCATTGTTTTTATGTATGAGAATGTTAATCAATTCTACCTTTGAAAGATATCTCTAAACCTTATATTTCTCTCTATCTCCACTGCTACCACCCTAGTCCAAGTCATCACTGTTTCTCATCTGAACTACCATGCACTAGGTAAGCCCTGGTCTATTAGGTTTTCTCCCAACTTGTTACCTCGCATCTTCTATTACCACTTTAAGATCTATTCTTCACATTGTAGCCAGAGTTGCATTTTTAAAAGGTACCTTATATTATGCCACTCTTCTGCATAAAACTCTTTACTTATACTTGGAATCAAATACAAATTTTTTACTTTGGTCTACAAGGCTTTACAGGCATTCATGTGTTTGATTTTGTATGATACTAGCATCTTGGATCTGCAATGATCAGCTTAAAATTGGACAGCTTGCTTAGAATCTCAGTGATCAGCTGGCTGGGAGAGCTTAGACCAGAGCTAGGAGGATAAACACAGCTGTCAAAATGTGGTCAAATCACAACATCAAGGGGACATGGCAGATTGGGTCCAATGTAGGCTGGCCTCGATGTCCTTAGGGGGTCAATATGGGAGGAGGGTATTATAATAAGGCTCTTGAAGCAGTGAGAATACGCCCCAGGCTGGTGGTTCCAGATGTGTTAAGCACCGCCTGGCAGGGTCCAGCTTCCCTGTGAATGCTAGCAAATCACCTGGGTGCAGAATAGGACTCTAGTCCAGGAGAGAACTGGCTGGTATTATGGAAACCAGTGGTTGGGTAACAGGGAGGAGAAAGGAAGGCTTCAGCTGGGTAGACTGAAGTATACCTCGGGCAGAATGACCTCTTGTGGGCCCATCTACTGGGGTTTCAGGGCAGTGGGGTTCCTTAGAGCTTACATTCATTCAGGCATAGGCACAGAAAAGCCCTGTGCTTGATGGTTTTCAGCACCTGCAGCTGGCTGGAGCTGGGCAGCTGGGGGCCTCAGGGTCCACTATTGGTTTTGAGACTCAGGTCATCATCTTTCCCTCTGAATGGGAACTCATTCGCTTCTCATATCTCTTTCACTGCAGACTGTGCTGCCACCGTGTTTAACCAATACCTGACATTCAGGGGAAAATGTCCTCACCCCAAAATTTTTTTTTAAATTAAAGGCTGTGTTAAATTACAACAGTCCCTTCATTCATTCATTGTACTGGCCTTCACAAAGCAACCTTTATTTATTTTATTTTGTTATATTTGTTGTATTTAGTTTTATTTTTTGGTTAAGGCTGCAGTGCTTCCTCAAAGCTCCGTGACTGGTGAAGGTTTTTGATAAGACTTCGGTGGTAACAATTGAGTCTGTATTTTCCTTTGAGCTTAATGTGGTCTTTTCCATAGCTTCTGGTTGGCCTGCAGAATCACCTCTTCACATTTCTATTACTTCTTTCCTCATAAACAACATTAATTATTTTATTTTATTTGAGATGGGGTCTCTCTTTGTCTCTCAGGTTGGAGTGCAGTGAAGTCCATATGACTCACTGCAACATTAAAATCCCTGGCTCAAGTGATCCTGCCACTTCAGCCTCTCAAACAGCTGGGTCCACAGGCACACACCATCATGCCCAGCTAATTTTTTTCTTTTTAAATCATTCGTAAGAACGAGGTCTCCCTATGTTGCCCAGGCTGGTCTTGAACTCCTGGGCACAAGTCATCCTGCCGCCTCAGCCTCCTAAAGTGCTGGGATTACTGGCATGAATCATCATGACTTGCCATTAATCCTTTTAAAATCCTTGAGTTATCTTTAGGGTTTGTCCCTAACAGCCTTATTAGATCATATCCACTCTAGTTTCTTTATCATTTTTTTTTCTTACATGGATACAGAAATGCTTCCTCTGCATTTTGAGTCTATATTTTCTGCTTAAAAAGAAATTAAACTTTCAGAATAACTCTAAGGTACCAAAGACTATTCCTTTTCAATATCTAATTTCCTGATTGAGAGAAAAACATGAGCATTCCTGGAAAAGTTACATTAGCTATTCTTCAAGAGAAAGATTCTGTTGTTATGGGGACTGGTATCATAGGTGAGCACAGCAGAAGGTGAAAGATTGGGCAGCTCCTCTGTAAGAAATGACAGTTTTGTTGCCTTGAGGGATTCTTTGGAAGAATTCTCCAACCTTGGCTCTGTCATCTGAAAAAGGGAGGTAAAGGCAAAGAAGAGAAAGGGAGTTGGATTGTTTTCATAGTTGTCAACAATATAGACAGAATTTTAAAGCAAGCAATGGTACCTTAGAGTAGGTTAGTAATTGTGGATGTGGAGTTCTTGGAAATCATTGAGAAAAGAAGAGAGACAGTCACCTGCTTAACTGGCTCAGGCAGTGTAGGTGACTGAGATGTGCTGAAGATAGAACAAAACATAACTAACAGGAGAAGGGAAGTTGCAGGATATCCTTCAACAGGTAGGCGTGGAGCAGTGGCTGGGCTGAGCATCTTCTAGACTAGAACAAGTGTATGTTATCCTCCCTCATCTCTCTTGCCCCTGTCTGTCCCATATAGAGACTTGGAAGTATAAGTAAGTGTGAGGTAGAAGGATAGTACTTTTCCAAAGTCAGAGGTAATAAATCTTAAGGAGATGTAAATCAGCTTGGCATCCCTTGGCAAGTCTTGGTGACTCTATTTGTCAATGGATGATAATATGCAGTACTGTTCAATAGAATTTTCTGCAGTGACGGAAATATTCTATATCTGTACTCTACTTTAATAAGGTAACCTTTAGCCACAAGTGGTTTTGGGGTGCTTAAAATGTGTCTAGTGTGATTGAGTAACTGAATTTAAAATCTCATTTAGTTTTAATTAATTTCAATAGCTGCATGTGGCTTGGGGCTACCATACTGGACAGTCCAGGATAACAGTGTAGCACAGTGCCCAGAATGGGGAAGAAATCAACAAATACTTATTGACTGGCAGAATAAATGAGAAGGCAAATGAAAAAAATAGTGAAAACAAATGAACAAACAATGAATAAATAAATGAATATCTACGTGCCTAATAGGGTTGCTATGAAGATCAATGGGTTGAACATATGTTTGAGGAACTCTATAAGCTGCCATTCTAGAGTAAAGTACTATTTGGAAATTCATGAGTAAGTGAATGTTATTAAATTATTTGTTGATGGAAATCTATCAAAAGTGTAGCATAGACATTGTTATCTTCTTAAAACTCAATTTCTTTTGGATTTCGGTTATTTCTTTAGTCAAGCAAGACGGTATCAGCAGGATGAACACCCAGTATCATTATGAACATTAACTCCTGAGAATAGCTGTATGCCTAACGCCAGTTCTTCTTCTTCTCACGTTATCAACGTGCACGTCTCTTATCATGCCTAATGTAAAAGCTTCTTACCCCCCGTTCCCTTCTATTTTGTTATTTATAATATGATACATTCCAAATCACTAAGTAAATAAGCTATTAAGAATTACATGCCAGTGAGTATTGGGAAGGCCTCCATTGGCCAACTACAGAAGAAGATGCATGAACTCATATTCAGTGGGAATAGATGAAGACTGGGAAAAAGAAGACACTCTCATGACAGCTAATTCAGAATTCAGATGTTTTTGCCCTCATGGCCTGGTTCAGATGTTATCCAGAAAGCAAGAATTGGCCTTTTATATGATTGTGTCTTATTGGGGTTTTATTTTCTTGTTTGTTTTATTTCTAGGCATAATCTAAGTTACATATTTTTCTAGCCATGGGACTCTTACACTTTTTATAGGTTTTCTCTTGCAAAGGGATGAAGTGATGATTAGTGAGAAAACCAGATTAGACATTAGGCAACTTGAAATCTATTCCTGGGTTAGACAGGAACTTCTATTTGACTTTGATCCAGCGTATAAATACTTCATTTATTCTGCCACTTTATTTTGCAGTTACAAAATTAAATAATTAAGCATTGCTGACAATCTTGTTTTATTAGCAGGAATTGAATCCTGTAAGTTTTTTTCAGGAAAGGTTCCGATTGATGCATGAGAAAATACAGGCATGGTTGTTATTGGCCACTAGCCTGCAGGCTTTGCGTTGGCTGGGACAGTGTGTGCCCAGCACCTAGGACAGAGATGGGTGCAGATTAGAGCTGGATGAATAATTGTTGAATGGCTAGTGAATGAGTGATGGGTGAATGAACAAACATGTACAAAAAAGTCAACAATGCGCATAGCTTGCCACTAGGTTTTCATGGGATTAGGTGATTACCAGTTCTTAGCTAGTCTGGGGAATTTTTGCTGACCTTACTTGATTGTCTGGGAGGGCTTTCCCTGGCACACTCAGATACAGCTGTCTGTTCAAATATGATCCAACAGGAGCTTGGTTTGTCAAACACCAGAAGCTGGTAGACTTGGTCTTTTTCACCTCTTTAAGCAATGTGAAATGAGTATTACAAAGAGTTGCTCTGAACCACCTGCTGGCAGTCACTATTTCCCTAGAACCAGTTGAGTTAGAGATATCTACTAGATCCAATTTGGTTTATCTTATTTAATTGGCAATTTTACTGGATGGCTGGAGGGGGTTCACCTTCATCTCTGTGGCAGAATCTGGCTAAGTCTTACTTGACAAAAGATTTGAAGGTAGCTGCTCTAGGGCACGTGGGCTTCACTGTGAAGGTTGCTAAATTATCATTTCCTCAGGGTCTCATAGAAAGAGGATCAATAAGTAGACAGGCAAGACCTGTAGTCTTGATAGCTAGCCCTAGGAGTAGGACAACTAGAAGTGGGATAGTCATTGCACTCTCCTTGTCCAGGGCTTCTGGTTGTTGGAGAGCAAAGAGCTTTGGTCTTAAAATTGGACACATTCACATTGTTGTCTGATGCAGTCACAGAGAATTAGTGGCAAAAGTTTTATTTGTTGTTCTTTGAAGGACAGAATTTCATGAAAGTCACTGAAAAATCAAATCAAATGAAATATTATTCACAGCAGGGACACAATTAAAGGCCTTAAAAGAATAGTGCCATTTTGTTTGGACTTCATGAAGCCATCAAAATGCTAGGGAAGGAAGAGGCTTTCTTCTACCTCTTTTCTTCCTTTTCCATCCCAATCTTGTACCTTGAAAATGTTGATGTAGTCCAAACCCTATAAGGATCAATGTAACTGCAGCATAAGGAGACTCATAAGAGAGAACAGGCCAACAATGGTGGTGATCAGAAAATGAGATCCATGAGTTCCAGGGCAGCCAGAATTTAGGTCATGAAACAGAGGAGAGACATGATTAGCAGCATCAGAGGGGAAGCTCAGCCCTTTAGGACAAAAATGTGAACTGCCAGGGGCCCAGAGATAGGCCTAGAGAAGCTGAGGTCCCCACAGATTTGCCAGGGGACACTCAGTGTGTATCTCTTACCCTCTTCCATTCTAATATTCTGGCCCTTTGAGGTCTGAGAAACTGACTTATACTTAATTACTTATTCATGTGGCTGCATTGTCGCCTGTGTAGAAGTAAGCAGCTTATCTCAGATTTCTCCTGATGCCTTTGAGAGAGACAGAAGGTGAGATGAAAGGAAAAAAAGACATGCCATCACTTACTGCCCTTGAGGAGTTTCAGTCATGTCACAGAAACTGTAGGCACAATGTTGACAGAAGTGCCAGAATTGTCAATTCTAAGAGAAAAGGTTGGATGGAAAACTTCACTGAAGGCTTGGATGAGACCTTGATTCATATCAACTGTTATTAGAGAAGGGCTCCTTCACAAAGCTGTGCCATGGCACCCCTGAGGAGCATATTTTTCAGGAATGTGGACCTGAATATTCATTAGAATGTACTTTCATGTGTTTTCTCATGACTGAATAAAAAAAAATCCACAAGTGCCCTCAGAGAACCTTTTCTATAAGATGTAGCCGAAGCAGGCAGAGGTCTCATACAAGTGTTCTGAGAAGAAGATAAGGGCATAAGATGCCAAGAGTTGATTGAAGGAGTATACATAACCCACACTATTAAGAAGTCAAACTTGACTGGTTGCAAGCTAATGAATGAATTGAATAAAGTAAAACAAAAGAAAACCAAAGCATTTAAACACGTGTTAACATGTATGCAAGCACACACACACACACACACGCACATACTATTTGACTCAAAAGTCTGTTAGTTTCCTTATTGGAAAAACTTAACCAATCAATTCATATTAATTAGAAGGCAAAACAGATATAGGAGAAACTGATTTCATGCATCTGATGTCAGAGATGGATTGAGCACCAAATAGTCATCCACATATTGGCATTGTTGATAGGTTTTTGGAATATCAAAAATATAGGTCCTCAAACTACATATGAATAGTAAGTGTTTGGAATAAGAGTTCCTCATATTTTAGAGTCATTATGTGCTTCATCTTGACTGAAGAGTTCCATTAAAGCCAAGAATGATGCTTTTGAGACAAGAAAGCAAAGCAGAGATTCTCTTACCAAAATGTAACCAAGAACTGCCTTGGAATTTGTTTAAATGGCAGATCCCTCAACCTCATAAAGAGAGATTAGGATTCAGAAAGCCTTGAGTAAAGCTTCAGAATCTCATCTTTGCACAAGTGTTCAGATGATTCTGGACCATTGATGTATGGTCACCATCACACTAATGGAAAATATTAATTTAGCCATTACCAATGTATTTATTCTGTGAAAACTAATTGGAACTTCACATGTGCCAAGCACTGTGTCCAGGAGACAGAGATAAATAATTATACCGTTTCTGTAATCAAGAAGTTCAAGGTTGAGTGGAGCTTAAGTCTTTAGAGGGCAATTTACTTGTTGCTACCTCTCATTGTATTAGTCCGTTCTCACACTGTTATAAAGAAATACCCAAGACTGGGTAATTTATAAAGGAAGGAGTTTTAATTGACTGACAGTTCTGAATGACTGGGGAAGCCTCAGAAAACTTACAGCCATGGTGGAAGGTGAAGGAGAAGCAAAGGCACATCTTGCATGGCGGCAGGCAAGACAGAGAATGAGTGCAAGAAAAACGATCATATTTATAAAACCATCAGATCTCGTGAGAATTCACTCACTATCATGAGAACAGCATGGAGGAAATCACCCCCATAATCCAATCACTTTCCTCCCTTGACACGTGGTGATTATAATTCGAGATGAGGTTTGGGTGGGGACACAGAGCCAAACCATATCACTTATCCTATATCAAATAATATTAATACCATAACAAACTAAACTGAGGGCAGACATATGTCTCATTTGTGCCCATAGGGTTTTAATTTATGGAGATTACTGAGTGGTGACATGGGGAAGCTCATGCCATGGAAAGAACATTTTTCTCCCTTGCATTCCCCAGAGAAGGGCCATGTCATGCTACACAAGTGCACATGGGGAGCACGAGTATTGGTCACAAGGCAGAAAGTGGAGAGAGGAGAATCTA
Organism: Hylobates moloch; assembly: GCF_009828535.3. NCBI lineage: Eukaryota > Metazoa > Chordata > Mammalia > Primates > Hylobatidae > Hylobates > Hylobates moloch. Next base: position 95,063,581 of record NW_026652286.1, on the reverse strand, counting down.
AGCCAAAGCCTTTCTTTATGGGGTTTCCAAAGGAAAGGAAGGGCAGGGCAGAGTAAGCAGTTTGGGACTGGCTAGTTTGAATAATTCTAGAGGGCTTCGGGCTGTAGGAGTAGTCCTTAGATGCATGGTATCTGGCTGTCTTTGTCATTTTAATGTTGCTATAACAGAATACCAGAGGCTAGGTAATTTATAATTTATAAAGAAAAGAGATCTATTTGGCTTATGATTCTGGTGGCTGGAAATTTCAAGATTGGGCAGCTGCATCTCATGAGAGCCTGATGCTTCTTCAACTCATGGTGGAAAGTGGAAGGAGGGAGGGTATGTGCAGAGATCACATGGCAGGAGAAGAGGCTAGACCCTTTTTAGCAACCTGTTCTCATGGGAACTAACCTATTAGCAAGAGTGAGAAACTCCCTCACCATGTCAGAAGGACATTGATGCGTTCATGAGGGATCCACCCCACTGACCCAAACACCTCCTACCAGGCCCGACCTCTCAACACTGCCACACTGGGAATCAAATTTCAACATGAATTTTGGCAGAAACAAACCACACCCAAATCATAGCACTGGTCCTGGGATGATTTAGGGCAGAAGAAATATTGGCTTTGTATGTGAGAGTTAGATAAAGGGGGTGGTTGGCTTGCATATGAGAGACACGCACTCAAGTAAGTTGTTTACTATCTTTAGGAATTAGCTAACCCTGGAAGAGACAATCTCTTCTTGGGTATGTAAGACCCTCAAATGGCAAAACATCAAGAATATAGAAAATTTAAAAAAAGTAGCAAATATAATTGGCCCTGTGCTGAATGGATGCCAAATAGACAAATACAGAATCTAGGAAAATGCAGAATAACACATCATTCTCTAAACATGTTTATTATATGCAAATACCCTAAGAAATGGTAAAAGCAAGGTTATTTGGCATCAAGCAATTAAATGTGAACATTGTATGACATAACCTGCAATCTACATCTACCATCTAATAAAGCATTTTTCTAAAATAAATTTGGTAGCTCAGATTTGATTACTTAATACCACAATCCAGTTCTATCCTGCCTGGGTCTTATCTTATCTCTTTGAATTCTTTTCCAAGTGGAAAACTAAAATTGTTGCATAGAATGGAGAATTGAGACCACTGGTTTACCACCCACTGGAAAAAATTAGTGCCTAAATCCTATAAAACAAGTTTTGGCTAACCAAGACAGAATGTGATAATCCAGGTCATTTATGAAATTTATTAAACTATTTGTATGAGTAGGCTTAAGGCCTTATCTTGGTACCATAGAAAGTATATTGTTCTCCATTTTGGGACTATGGAATCCATGGCACCAATTATTTTAAGTAATTTTTTTCTTTTCTTTTTTTTTTGAGACGGGGTCTCGCTCTGTCACCCAGGCTGGAGTGCAGTGGCTTGATCTCTCAGTTCACTGCAAGCTCTGCCTCCCAGATTCATGCCATTCTCCTGCCCCAGCCTCCTGAGTAGCTGGGACTACAGGCGCCCACCACTACGCCCAACTAATTTTTTGTATTTTTAGTAGAGACGGGGTTTCACCATGTTAGCCAGGATGGTCTTGATCTCCTGACCTTGTGATCCGCCTGCCTCGGCCTCCCAAAGTGCTGGGATTACAGGCGTGAGCCACCACAGCTGGCCTTAAGTGATCTTTTAAGGTTACACTGAAAGTTAGTTGCAAGGCAGGGTATATTTCTACTCATGTGTACTCTCTATTAAGAATTTGCAATGAAATGTCCTTTATGTGTTCCCTTGACCAAGTTTCCTGGGGGAGGTGGGAATGACTAAGATATATGTCTATGAAAGAATGAATATTGATGATATATTATGTAAGGCTCAGTGAAAGTTGTGAATTCACCAGATGCTTGGAAAGTCAGCAGCTTCTCTATTATGCATTTCCTTGGCTTAAGCTTGGAGGTTTTCCAGAAAAACAATTGCAGAAGCAAGAGGGAGGACCTGGTATGAGGAAGTGTGTGTGTGTGTCTGTGTGCATGTGTGTCTGTGTGTGTGTAAACTCAAACTTGTTTAAAAGATAAAAGTGTGAGCAACTTTCAAATCTTCCTTAAACTGAATGATGAGCTTGAATTTTACAGGAAATCAAATTAGAAGCTGAAAAAAACCTGGATTCTTACTTCTAAGCAAGCTGCCCTCTAGGCAGTCATTTACACGGGAACCAGGTCCTTACTGCTAAGTTTGCTTAGCAACACATTTTCTTGATGACGGTTCTCAAAGCAGAGGGAAGTGAATGGAGGTTTGATTAACCACAGGCCATAATGGCTATATCAGTTTCTTTTGTAAGTGAAAGATTGTCTTTGCATATTCATAAGGGGGGTGTCTAAGCAGCACCGCTGGAGCTGTCAAGGCCTCTAAGCTGTGTTGGATTAGTAAGTGTATGGGAGGCCTCCCAATGGGTGGCCCTGGGGACATTTTTTCACAATCAAGGAATTCAGATTGTACAGAATTTACTGACTGTAAAAGTTGTTAGGCGTAGAAGGAGGTTATAGAATTTATTTTTCCCATAGATCTTTAAGGACAGGACAGAAACTCACTGAATAGATTGCATTCAATACAATCCTAAAGCCTTTGAAATTAACTATTACTAGGATAGAAGAGCTAAAGGAAACGTAGAAACTGAGAAGCATGAAAGTCAATCCAATTATCTCAGCAGCTGAGGGTGGGGGTTAGTATATAAATTGAACATTGTGTGGGATTAAGGATACATTTTGTATTTTAGGATAATACAGATTTCCCTAATAATATACTACTGTAATGAGCTTGGCCATTACAGACCTACCCTGTTAAATATATTAATACCAGACTCATCTGAATTAGGAAAATTAACATGAGGTTTATGTTACAGATTGAGTATCCCTTATCTGAAATGGTTGGGACCAGAAGTGTTTCAAATTTGAAATCTTTTTCAGATTTTGTAATATTTACATATGTAATGAGAAATTTTGGGATGGGACCCATATCTAAACATGAAAATTCATTTATTTCACATACACCTTATACACATAGCCTAAAGGTAATTTTATATAATATTTTAAATAACTGTGTGCATGAAAAAAAGTTTTGACTGTGACCCATCACATGAAGTCAGGTGTGGAATTCTCCACTTGTGGCGCCTTGTTGGCACTCAAAAAATTTCAGAGTTTGGAATATTTAAGATTTTGGATTCTCAACCTGTATTTATACCAAAGTCAACCAATTGTTAAATAAATTTATACTAAGTCAACCCATTGTTGAGATAAAGTTTTATTTCATTTTATCATTTTTTTCTTTTAGAATTATTTTTAAATGCATTATCTCATTTTACCCTCCAAACAGGTTTAACTAAATGATAAGGATCCAGGATAGATTATTTATATCCTGTTTTAGAATTATTGGCAAGGCTAAGATTAGAATCTGATGCTCTTCCCACTAACTTCACATTGCTTCCTTCCAAACACTTCTAATTTTGGCATTGTCTAATTCTCCAGCTTTGTGAAAGCACTATTATGTCAAAGCCTATTGCATTCTAGAGACTTGGCTCCAGAGATGCCATCACAGCTACCTAAGAGTAAATCAGAAATGGATTTCAATGCTGCAAGTTCTGCTCTAGCCTACATTTCACAAAATCTAAGCGCAAAGAACACTTCCACAAACATTTGCAAGAGATAAAACATGAAGGAAAGATTTAGACTCCTACAACAGCTTTAAAACAATTCCTACTCAGGGTGGAGACTTAACTTAGTGAATACACATGACGAGTATTAAAGGTTTTTCAGAGTTGGTTTTGCCTGTGAGCTCCTAAAGACCATTTTCTGATCCTGAAATTCAGCTTACAGGAAACTTTAAACAAATGTATGCTGCATTATTCTCATTATTCAATTATGACAGTCTTTCCCCCAGCATTTTAATTAGCACTCATTTACTGAGAATTAAACTGTCATTTTAGTTGAACTCAAAGGAGTACCCCAGGGACCTGCATTCCACAAGATAATAAAAGCACCATATAATTCTGATGCTTCAACAATTTAGACTGAAGCCACGACAGGGCTTCTGTCAGCGATTTCAGATGGAGCTTAATCATTGCTGTTTAGGCAGGGGAACACCATCATTCTATATCTGAAAATTTGATACCTAATCATGTTGGATCAGGAAAATCTGCTCTTTGATTCCTACTGATGCTATTAAACAGAAAAGTCAAAAGAAGGGCTCAGCATGCGAGTGTCAGACATTTGGCTTCCAGCCCTGGTTTTCCACATGACTGTGCTGTTTTCTAGGTGGTATGGGCCCTGTTTTGCCACAGGTGCAATGAGTACTGTAATACGTGGTCATCACAGTGGGCTGTGATTGTGGCTTCCACTGCTTTCTAGGCCTGCCCTTACCTCCTTGGGTCCATTGCTTTTTCTTGTCATCTATAATATAAAATATTTCATGTTTGATTATAGCAGGAAACTCTACCAAGACTGTGAGATAGAGAAAGACTGGAATTTCTCATTATTCTTTCTGAAAAAATGCCAATTCCTTCCATTTCTGTGGGTTCAAGATAGAACCAATGGTTTTTCAGCCCACTTGAGATGTGTGAAACCTTGGTTCGCCTTTGCAAATTTTCATGGTTTCTGTTCTGTCAGCCAAGGGATTGGCCTGTTTTGAAAAGCTGGATGTCCATAGTTGATTAAAACAAGCATAAAATCACAGGACTTCATGATTGTAGAAGAGTCACAACCTGAGCGATCCAATAGTGTCTACTGTCCCACTGTTTTTATTTTATTTTATTTTGAGACAGTCTTGCTCTGTCCCCCAGGCTGGAGTGCAGTGGCATGATCTCAGCTCACTGCAAGCTCCGCCTACCAGGTTCAAGCTATCCTCCTGCCTCAGCCTCCCAAGTAACTGGGATTACAGGCGTGTGCCACCATGCCCAGCTAATTTTTGTATTTTTAGTAGAGATGGGGTTTCACCATGTTGGCCAGGCTGGTCTCAAACTCCTGACCTCAAATGATCTGTCTGCCTTGGTCTCCCAAAGTGCTGGGATTACAGGAATCAGCCACCGTGCCCAGCCACTCTACCCATTTTAAATTGAGAAGACTGAGAGTCAGAGGAATTAGATGACTTCCCCAAGAGCCAAACAACTAAATTTGTGGGAAATGCAAACTAGAATCCAAGTACCCTATGTGTGTGTATATAGATATAGATATAGATATATTTGATATACCTATGAAATAGTATATTATTAGTAGGAAGAGAAGGCACTCTGGAGTCCAAATGTCTGGATATGAATTCCAGTTTCACTGCTTCCTATTGAGCAACTTCAAGAAAATGTCTTAAATTTTATGATTGTACTGCTTTCAAACAGTGTCTAACACAAAGCAAGAGCTCAAAAATATTGTTTGCTGTTATTACTGTACACCAGTTTTCCCGTGTGTCCTTACAGCCACAGCAGAGTAGCAAGTAGGCATTTGTGTCTGTCTCCCAACCCGTATATTCTGCCATGTTGACTACCAACTCTTTGTGCTTTGTATCTAAACCTCACAAAAACTATACAAGGTAAGAAATATCAATCCATTGTAAAATGAAGAAAAGGATATAGAGAAATAATTTGTCCAAAGTTTCACAGCAAATCAGGATTAGAAACCAATTCCTTTTGATTGTGAAGTCTGGATGGCTTCCATATATGCCATGTTAATATCATTTGGAGTTCTACTTCTAGGCCTTTTAGATGTTGGCTATTGTCATGGAGTTTTATTTTTGATGTGAGGAGGGTGGTGTGCATCCTCTCAAAATGTGTTTTGAAAGTACATTCTACTATTGTCTGCTGAGATGGCTTAACCTCTAAACCTTCTCACCTTTTGCAATAAAGATTAATCTTTTTTTTTGCCTCAGATTTCCTGAAAGGCAGTTAGGTGAAGAAGAAAGTTTAGAAGTCCTGTGAGAAAGAAGGGTGGATTTCTAACATAAGCGAGAAGATCTGTTAGTTTTTTTTTTTTTTTTTCTTGAGGCTGTATTTGGCTTTAGCAGGAGAAAAGAAAAGCTTCTTTGAAAAATAGGCAAGAACAACTTGATAGAGGAAAAAGTAAGAAAATTTATTTTTTTTCCTCTTGCAAAGTTCTCCAGTAGCATTTGCTCTGCTCTGATTGATGGCCTGCCTTATTGATGTTCCCTGCCGAGAAATATGCTGAAGTCCAGATCTCTTACAAGAGTTTCAGTTAAACCCTCGTTTCCTTTTAGTTCAAATGAGTTCTCCTACTCTTGTGTGTGATTTTGAATTTTCTTGGCAAAGCTAAAGGGGAAAAAAAATCCATCCTGAACAGATGAGCATCTATTCTGTTCCTATCGATTGGAAAGAAGGAGATTCTGCTGCATGCTTTCCTCGGGATTAAAGAGTTCTGATGTGTGTCTTGCAAGTGTGAAGTTGCAGGAAGCACGAAGAATGGTCTATCAGAAGCCAATCTGAAGCAGGCATTGGAGAGTAATTCTCCTAGGCATGGCCAAAACAACAATAGACCCATCAGCCAGTAAACATTTACTTGTTCTAGGTGCTAGAGTACAAAATGAGTGAATGAAGTGGCATCTTTGCCTTTATGTGTTTGCCCCTTAGTAAGAGGAAAAGCAGTAAACACATACAAAAATTAAAGATGAGATAGTAAAGTAATCCTTTTACCACCTATCATATAATAAGTTGTAGTTCACTGGATGCTTTCCTATGCATTATTTATTTAATCTTCACAGGGCCCCACTGTGGTTTCCTTGGTAGGCACTAGGCTCTGGGGTGGGACCATATTCTCTTTGGCTGTTTCCCTCTTTTTGGGTCCATTCACCTTGGGTTGGGTGAATCACCCTTTGCCATGAATCACCCTTTCTTCCTGTCATGAAGGCGAGTCTCCTCCTGTATCTGACCTTGGGGTTATCCTCTTGGCTCTGTATCCACTCTCTCCCTGGGTGAGCTCATCTAAAGCAGTGACGTACATGCCATCACTATGACGATGCCCCAACATTCATATCTTCACCCCTGCCCTCTCATCTGAGCTCCGGATTCATGTACTTAACTATGTAAGTAATGATAGATGATGCCTTTAATTAGATGCCGCATAAGAATCCCAGTATTTAGATGTCCAACATGGAGCTCTTGATTTTCTCCTGCTCCTAAACTCTTTCTCATTGCACCCAACCTTCATCCTTCCTGGCGTCGCCCCCAAAGAAAAGGGGCCTCTTCACCTACCTGTGGGCTCAGGCCAGAAACTTGGGAGTTGCCCTTAATTTCTGCCCTTCCTTCATTCCCGTTATTCAGTCTATGAGCAAGTCCTGTTGATTCCACATCTAAAATGCACCTTAAACTGTTTTATTCTCCTGGTCTCCTCTTGCTACCATCCCAACCCAAGTCATCTTATCTACTGCCCATATTATTGCAGTGGCTGCCTTGCTGATCTCCCTGCTGCAACCCCATCCCAACAAGCCGTTCATCAGAGAGTAGCTAGAGTGATCTTTAAAACACAAAACAAAACCAGTTCATGTCTTTTCCCTGCTTAAACCTTTTAATGACTTCCAATTCTACATAGAAAATATTTAAACTCCTTACTCTGCCTTAAACACCACATGGGATCTGGCTTCTGCCCACCTGTTTAGCTCTCCAACCTCATTCCACGTTCCTGTGCCCCTTGTCACTATTACCCAGCCCTCCCTGGCTCTGTGACAGTTTCTACGACACTCCATGCTCTTTCCCACCCTGGGAGCTTTGCACCTGTTGTTTTCTTTCCCTGTCTGGCTCTGAGCCTGGCTGCTCCTCATTTTTCATGCTTCAGTTTAAATTTAACCTTCTCAGAGAGGCCACTCCTGCCTCTTATTTCTTCTCTATCACCACATCTGCTTGATTTTCTTCTTAGAGCTTATTTTTGCCTAAAACAACTTAAACCTGGAAGTGGGGGTAGTCCATGTAGTTCAGGCTTGTTTCCCAAATATCTCTGCTCTGGGGTTAGATACTAAGCCATTTACTTGCTTGTTTGTATCTATGGCTCCCATAATAGCATCTCCTAGAATCCAGTCCTACCTCCATTTGTAACAAGGCTAATTACGTATCCAAACCGCACAGAAGCAAGCTTTCTGTTTGCCAATCAAAATTCTTTGTACCTGGCTGGGCGTGGTAGCTCACGCCTGTAATGCTACCACTTTGGGAGGCCACCTGAGGTCAGGAGTTCTAGGCCAGCCTGGCCAACATGGCGAAAGCCCGTTTCTACTAAAAATACAAAAATCAGCCGGGCGTGGTGGTGCGCACCGGTAATCCCAGCTACCTGGAAGGCTGAGGAAGAGAATTGCTTGAACCCAGGAGACGGAGTCTGCAATGAACCAAGGTCACGCCACTGCACTCCAGCCTGGGTGACAGAGCGAGACTCTATCTAAAAAAAGAAAAAAAAAATCTTTACACTTTACTTTGGGCCCAGTGACAGTGAGGGTTAGTGGTGGGTGGGTTTCAGGTTAAGTGACAAATAGCATGTCTGCTGACTGCCTATGATGAATGCTTTTTGCCTAAGTAAATTCCAAAGCTATCTATCTGATTTTGGGTTAGCTACTATTTGTAACTGTCTTCTTTCTCTTTAGTACAATGGAAAAACTCTGCTCACCCTCATGTAGACACAATAGAAGGACTAAAGAAGTATTTGGGCCTAAAAGGTACACTTGGTACTGCTTGAAACAATTCATTCTGGTTTTATTCCACGATGATTTTAAACCCATCAGAGGCAGTTTCTCAGGATAAACATTTCGTATTTCTAGTTGCTTTCTTTTCTTGCTCACAACATTGTCATCCTTGTTAGATGCCCACTTTAGAATAACCTTTACTGCAGAGAAAATGAATAAGACAAAGGAAGAAAGATATGACACCAAAAGAGGCTGGTTGGGTCGGAGTGCAGGAGAGGTCTGTATGAACAATCTCTGCTCCTGCCTGTTTTAATTACCTCCCAGCTTAGTTCAAGGCTAGCTTCCTGCAGTTGTCATGAGCTGTAAATTCAGCTCATGGTATTTAAGTATATTGAAATTTAACACCACTGACATGGTAATGATGCTCAGTACCCCAGACTAATTAAAGCCAGCCAATGGCAGCCATATGAGCCCTAAGTGAAGAAGACGATACCTGAGAGGGAAAGGAAGAGTGGCAAGAGCAGAATAAGGGAGAGCAAGAAATCTGAACTCTGCACAAGGTACAGAATGTCCACATTTTGGCCAGGGTCTGTTCTCTCATCCTTGTAGCTCTTAGGAGATGCTTCTGCTCTGGTTTTGCTTTTTTATAGTGAGGGTACATGATGTGGCTCAGTTGGGAAGTGTCTTAAAAAATAAACACTCAAGAAAACCTCGTTCCATAGCAAAGAAAACCAAAGCCTAGCATAGGAGTCCAGTGAAAAACTTAAGATTCACCCAGATCATTTTTCACACAACTGTTTAAAGTGCGGTTCTCAGCAATGATAAATGAGTCAATAACTAATCTGAAATGTTGATGACCAATCACCAGTGATTTTTCTCAGGGGACAGACTTCTGCTGGCTATGCCAAAAAGGTTGCTGCATCAACTCAACGAATAGAGACAAAGTTAGGGTTAATGTCATCTCTGTTGATTCTCTCTACCTCCCCCAACCCACAAAGGATCACAACAGAGGGCACCATCCCACAAAGTTCCTTAAGCTGAGACCCCAAAAGTCATCCCAGACCCTCTCATTCTTTTTCTCCTCACATTCAATCCATCAAGGGACTGTCCACTTGCTGCCATAGCAACTGAATTCATCCACTGTCCATCTCTACACCACCTTGGTCCAAGCCGATGCTCTCTCTTCTGGGCTACTAGGCAGGACTCCTGACCAGCTTTCTGCTTCCACTCATGCCTTTCTACCACCCATCTTCATAGCAGCGGAACATTGTTTTTAATATAAATCACATCATGGCACTCCCCTCCTTCAACCCTACAATTATTCCCATTGCATTTATAAAAAATCCAAACCCATTGCCCTGGCCTGTAGGTCCTCACATGATTTGGCTCCAACTAATGTTTCGGACCTCATCTTGTACCTCTCTCCTCTTTGCTCACAACACTACAGCCACACCGGCCTTCTTTCTGCTCCCTGAATATGCTAAAGTCATTCCCCACTTAGGACTTGTGTACCAGCTATACTCTCTAGAATGCTCTTCCCCAGACACCTTCTAGGCTGACTGACTTCTCATTTGAGACTCAGCCTCACCTGTCATCTTCTCCAAGAGACTTATTTCCTCTGCTCCCTTACGTAGACACTGTCACCCACAGTCATCATCACATTACTCTGCTTTATTTTCTTTGTGACAATTACCATCTTCTGAAATTATTTTATTGTTTCTTGTTATTTTTGACTCCACCTTCTTGAATGTAAAGCGCACATGAGCTAAGAGACTGTCTTCTTACCTATTTTTTATCCTCAATGTCAGGAACAATGCTAGGTGCATAGAAGGGGTTCTATAGATAGTTGGTGAATAAATGAATGAATGAAAAAATGAAGCTCCCCACCATTTGCATCAACACCATAGCAGCTATCACTTTATATGCGCAGGCACATTACCCCAATTAATCATTGTAATAACTAATGGTGAAAACATTACCATTGCCAATTTATAGATGAGAAACCAAGGCCCAGAAAGATAAGGAGACTTCCCCAAGGTCCCAGGGACTAAAGGGACTAAGGATAAAACCAGTGTGTCAGACCCCAAAGGCCCAGTTTTCCCAATCTCACACTGTGGTTACATTGTATAGATAATACAGCTTATGGGGAATAATTCATTTATTAATCTTTTGCTAGCTATTTACTCAGTACCAATTATGTGCTAGGCACTGTCTTACATGTTGTGAATACTGCAGTGAACAAGATAGAATTCTTGCTTTCATTCATGTCGTACTCTAATAATTATTTGGCTAATGCTTATAAAAGTTACTCTGATTATATTAGCCTGCTAGAGTTGCCATAACAGAGTACCACAGATGAATGGTATAAACAACAGAAATTAAGTTTTTCACAGTTCTGGGGGCTGGAAGTCCATGATCAAGGTGCTGGCAGGGTTGGATTTCTATGTGACTTCTCTCCTTGGCTTGCAGGCAACTATTGTCTTACTGTGTCCTCACATGCTTGTCCTATCCACACATCCTTGTTGTCATTTCCCTTCTTATAAGGACACAGTTTTATCAGATTAGGACCATACCATTACGACTTCATTTAAGCTTCACTGCCTTTTTAAAAGGCCCTGTCTCCAAAGATAATCACATTGGGGGTAGGACCTCAACATATGAATTGCTGGAGTTGGGGGGACACCAATCAGTCTGATCATCTGAAAATATAAATCTTTTATTTAAAGGTATAAATAAAAGTTGAATTTCTAAGTGGATTAATATTATCATTGTAAAAGTCCTAGCTAGACTGGATTCATTTATGTTAGTATGTGATGCTTATTATTAAAATGTCCAAGACCATATTTTGTAAACAGGTGCAAAATCAATTATTCCTGAGAAAGACTTGAAAAAATATTGTTTTAAATAAGAAAGGCACAAACATGCATGGAGTTTACGTAGCATGAGGTGGCTAGAGAGGAACAAGTTTATCTTTCTTTTTTGAAACAGGATCTCTCCATTGCCAAGGCTAGAGTGCCCTGGCATGGTCATAGCTCATTGTAGCCTCAAACTCCTGGGCTCAAGTGATCTTCCCACTTTAGCCTTTTGAGTAGTTGAAACTACAGGTATGCACCACCATGTCCTAATTTTTTTTGTTTCTAAATTTTGTAGAGACAGAGTCTCGCTATGTTGACTAGGTTGGTATCTAACCTAGTGGTCAACCAGGAGTTCCTAATCTTTGGAACTCCTGGCCTCAAGCAATCCTCCTGCTTTGGCCTCTCAAAGTTCTGGGATTACAAGCATGAGCCGCCAGGACCAGCCCAAAAATGAATGAAAAGATGAAGCTCCCCCTCCATTGCATATACTTGGAATATAAACAATGCCGTTTTACTGTTCAGCTCTTCATGAGTGAGTGAAAGACTTATGTACACGTCAAATTTTCATATCATGTCTTCTACTGGAAAAAATGTATAAAGAAGGTTCTGGATGGATAGTGACTGAAGGTATGAGGGACGTTCCAGCTGGAGTTAAATGGAAAGTGGAATAAACTTCCACAACAGATTCTGTAGAACTGAGTGATCTAACAGTTGGCTGAAGCCTCACTGTATTTTTCACCCTTTGCCTGGAATGCCAGCATGGATTATTAACATTGATGGAAGAAGACAATGGCCTAATTAATTTTAAATTGTTCATTAAAAAGAATATCTTTATATTTGGGCTTGAAAAATTATTCTTTGGCCATTTTCCAGTATTAAAACTTTTCTTAATTTTTATTTTCTTTAGCATTTAAACTGAATAAAACTATAAAAGCGCTAAAGGTCAGAGAGATCATGTTACTTCTTTTGGTTTGTGCACAACATTTAGCATAGAGGCCTGAAAAGGGTTATGCTCAACAAATGTCAGGTTTTTCGAAAGATTTTGGAAAGCCCAGTTAATATGACAACGATTTGAAAAAATGTGCATTTATTACAGAAGCAGCATAGGCAGTGGAAACAAAATGGGTAGAAATCGAGCTGGCTTCTGGTCCATACTCTGCCCCTCACTAGCTGTGAGACTTAAGTACAAGCAGCCCTTCCACCCCCATCAAAAAGAAAGCTCCAGGTCTCTATTTCCTCATATGTAAAATGAGATACCAGGGCTGGCTCCAAGTTCTCTCTGTCTTATGGTGATGGGTGATGATTACCCATTGGATATCAAATAGGGTTGCCAGATTTTTTAAATAAAAATAAAGATGTCCTGTATTTTATGTCAACCCCAATATAAGAGGTTGCACTGAGAGGCTCCTGGGGGACACAGAGTCATCATGAATTATCTGAAGTGTGCATAATTTACTTATATTTAATAGAGACTTGATTGCTTATGTTAATTTTGGGAACTTGCAGCATTTCTGATCAGTTTTAGATTGGTGGAAAATGCTCTCTTTCTAACTGATATAGCCTGGGACACAGAACTTGGAGGAAATGAGGTGACTAAGCAGAACAGAAACAACTGCAACCAGATGGTTTCCTGGCCCTGCGATGGTTCCCTACTAGGGAAGGAACCTGCTGGTCACACTCCCTTCACAAGGTTCTGCTGGAGTTGACAAGGCAGCTAAATTTTTGCTATGCCCCTCCCTTTCATACTTAACCTTATATTATCGTTCTGGAAGAATTTATCTACATTAACAACAATGCGCTTTTGTTTGTTTGTTTTTGAGACGGAGTCTCGTTCTGTCGCCCAGGCTGGAGTGCGATGGCACCATCTCAGCTCACTGCAACCTCTGCCTCCCAGGTTCAAGTGATTCTCCTGCCTCAGCCTCCTGGGTAGCTGGGATTACAGGTGTGTGCCACCATGCCTGGCTAATGTTTTTTGTATTTTTAGTACAGACGGTGTTTCACCATGTTAGCCAGGATGATCTCGATCTCCTGACCTCGTAATCCGCCCGCCTCTGCCTCCCAAAGTGCTGGGATTACAGGCGTGAGCCACCGCGCCTGGCCAACAATGCGCTTTAATTGAAGAAAATACATCCATCAGGTTCTCCTGGATCTTAACCAAACTCAACCCCAGCCAGGCCACATTCTCACAGGACAGGGGAGAGGGAAGTCAGTGCTCAGGTGTTCCTGGGTCAGGGAAAATCACCACTTTGAAAATCTTGAGAAATATTCCATGCGACAAGAAATCTTTATAGAAACCAGCAATGTATTTGTTCCCTGTACCAGGACAGTGCTGCCCTTCCAGCATTTTCAGAACTGACTTCTCATGGTTCAGGTCAGACATGCTAAGTAAATTAGCAGGCCAAATTGTCCAACACTGTGCAAAGAAAATGTGAGAAGAGCATAGCAAAATGAGGCGTATGGGTTCTGGGTTTTGGGGTCATAAATACAGGTTAGGAGCTTCATACCAATTGCTTCTATCCCTTGACACATTTCCATTTTAAGGTTAAGTAGGTTTAATTACACTGCTCCTTTTCCCATCCTTGCTTCTTTTTGACATTACATAAGATATTTTAGGAACAGAGAAAGGTTAATGGGCCTATGATGGGGCCTAGAATTAACTTTCTTAATTAAGCCTCCAGAAGACATCTTTTCGTTTCTTTTAATGACCTGTCTTGGTTAAAAAGGACCCAAAGCTCCTGCAGCTCCGTGTGGGACCTGCACATTGCATCACATAAGAGCGTTGTGTTGGATGAGGTCTTTGACTCAGGCAACCGCTGTCACCAACATTGGAGCAGATGTTGACAGGAAATGGAAGGAAAATCTGACCAATGTTGTGACTTCTGAAAATTTACCTTCGTGGGCTTGGAAACTTCTAGTCCAGAGATCAGCTTATTTTTATAGAGTAGATAGTAGAACATGTTCTTCTTCGAATTATGTTTATCAAATATTTGTAAATTATATATTACCATTTCAACGTACCAGATAGTCAATCAACTACAATCAAAAATCCTGCCAGGAATCTTCTCTCAAACCCATCTTCATTCTCCTAATTTGTACCTGATCTCTTATTAGCTAGGAATTTTTAATACACGTTTCTCTAAGGTAGGGGTCAGCTAAACATTCACTTCTCCCGTCTGTTTTCAAATTAAGTATCTCTGAGGGGCAGTCATCATTTATGAGGTTTTGAAGAACCCATTTCAACATGATCAGAATTCTTTGGTATTTAAGGACACTCCCTTGTTCCTAATTCTTTTGGTTTAGTTTATTAGTATCTCATTTACATTTCCTGATATTATTAGAGCAGAATATGTACGCTATTAATGTTCTTGCTCTTCCAAGATGGTAATTCTTTCATACTCAACCTTATATTATCATTCTGGAAGAATTTATTTACATTAACAACGATGTGCAGTATATGTATTCTAGCTATATATATATAGCTCTCTATATATCCATATATAAATATATATAGATAGATAGATACCCAGGTCACACTTGGGAAATTCTGATTTAAAGGGATGGAGTAGGATAATGAAATATAATCTATGTTTCTCACAGTTCTCCAGAGGACACTTCTGTGCACTCCTTTCTTAAAATTACCATATGTGTGTCTGGAAGTGCAATCTGCTTTAGAACTCCAAGCACAGCACAGTAGATGGTTTCAGTTCCCACTTCAAGTTGTCTGTTCTACCTGATCCCAGAACTGACTGCAAAGGGGAATCGTTGCTAAAAAAGCTTTTTCTGACATTGACCTCAACATTGAGAATGAAACAGAGAGCTGTTATTATCTGAACTATGCAAATGTGAGAGTAAGTGAGTGTGAAGTTCATCGAAAAGGCTCGTTAGGGACAAATAAAATCCTGAGTCTGGTGTTTCCATGGATTCTCTCTCCCAGGTAATGGAGCAGTGACTATTTGTTTCTTGTTCTGTGTAGATATTTCAGTTTGTTAATGGACGCCCTGTGTTTTATTATAAGGAGAGTTTGTGGAGTCTGCATGTCTAAGAGAATACTACAAAATGACACATTCTTTCAAATAGTGCCTTGTCTTTCCTCGACCTTAATTCAGATATTATAGACCGTGGCTGTCTGTCACCACTAGGCCTTTTACTTATATTACATACACTGAGTTTAATTCTTCTATCAGCATTAATTAAGCACCCATATTAATAGAGTAAAGAATAAATGAGCTTTAGTCTATCTTTTCCTTTCCTATTCAGGACAGGGCTGGGATGAGCAGGTAGATCTGTAATAGTTGGTGGCAGGGGACAGGAGGTGGCAGGGGAAAGGGGGAAGGGGACATGGGTGTGCAGGTCTAGCTGCAAGTGTTCAAGGCATAATACTGAAAGGGTAAGACAATCCACAGCAGTCAGCATCATGGAGTCTGCAGTAATGAGGCACAATGTAATGATGAGAAACCAAAAAGTAGACAACTTACAAAGCTTTTGTGTGCCTTTGTCTTCCTCATCTGTAACATGTGGATAATTCAGTACCTAGTAAGGCAATATGTTGTGGTGATTAAACTTGTAAATACATGTACAGCACCCAGAATGGTACCTGGCAAATAGTAAGGTTGCATTCATGTGAAATCACATTATTATTATTATTGCTTTCATCAACAGAAACTGGAGTATAAGGTAGGTTCTGGGCCTCAAGAACAGGGAAGGGGAATACGAGGTGGGAGGTAGGGTGCAAGTGTAGCTTGACCTCTGAGAAAGAATGCTGGGCTGGGGCTCTTGAATTCTTTCCTGATCAAGGCCCCAATCATTTGTGGAGACCCTCTGAACTAAGCTTGAACCAGAGGATTCAGTGAACCTCACTGTGGGGATATGGAGGAGCAGAGGCCAAGACCCAATTTTTAGATCTGTTCTCTCCACCTAATCTGGCCCCTTGTCTTTTTCCCCTCTTGACAACAACATCAGGCCCCAAGAGAAAGAGTTCTAGGACCATCTGGCAGAGTGGCTGGTGTTCACATTAACAGTCCAAGTCACTGGAAGGTAGGGCACAACATGATTGTGCCTTAGGCTATAATTCTGCTCTTCACTAGATGTCACAGGTGATCTGGTGTTTGATACAAGATTTGAGATAGAATTGTTTTCCTTTATGGTAGTGGCAGAACTCATGTAGGTAATTTTTACTGTTAATGTCAATCCAATTCCTTAATATCCATTATTGGAGAAATTCAAAGATTAATCCTTTGAAAATAGTTCCTAGATCTGTGGAGGCTGCATAGTTTTCACAGTTCCCAGGGACAATGGGATAGCTATTTTGCACAATGACTATATTCATTTAGTTATTTAATTCATCAATATTTATTGAGAGTTAACATACTATATGTTAGCAATGGTACTTGATACTCAAGATACAAAAAAAAAAAAAAAAAAAAAAAAAGATATGACATGGTTCCTGGCCCTAAGTTCTTCCAGACTAGTGAAGCAATAGATACATTTACCAACACTTCAGTTCAGTAAAAGCACTGCTTATAGAGCAAGTATGAAGTGCTATCAGGCTCTGAGGATGGTCAACTCTACCTTAGTGGTACAGAGTCATGGTCAAGGAGAGCTTCACATAAAAAGCATGATATGATCTTAGAAGAAGAAGTTTATCTGGAAGAGAGAGAAAAAGGAGAAATCACAGCAGAGAGGCTGCCTGGGCAAAGGGGAAGGCATGGAGTGTATGTTGGGAGGTTGGAATAAAAGTGGGAAAGTAGAAGAAATGGGATTGGGCAGATAGAAAAAAACAACATGGCCAAAGATCTTGCATAACATACTTGTAGGTGTTGACTTTATCAGATACTGTTGGTGGACTTTAATATGATCAGAGCTGCCTTTGAGAATATTCTGACAACAGATTGGAGGACACACTAGATGAGAGGAGAACATGACATAGGGAGGCCTGGCATGCAGTTGAAAGACTATTTTAATATCCACTTTATAGGTGAAAGGATGTGATCTAAAGTACAGCAGTGGGAACAAAAGGGAGTACTCAGTTTAGAAAACAATTTAGGAGGTAAAATCAAAAGGTCTTGGCGGCCAACTGAATGTCTAGAAATGAAGAAGAGACTCCTTTTTTTTTATTTTTCCGAAACAGAGTCTCACTCTGTCACCCAGGCTGGACTGCAGTGGTGCCATCTCATCTTACTACAACCTCCACCTCCTGGGTTCAAGTTATTCTTGTGCTTCAAGCCTCCCAAGTATCTGGGACTACAGGCATGCACCACTACACCTGGCTAATTTTTGTATTTTTAGTAGATGTTGGCCAGGCTGGTCTAGAACTCTTGACGTCATGTGATCCATCTGCCTCAGCCTTCCAAAGTGCTGGGATTCCAGGCATGAGTCACTGTGCCCAGCCAAAGTGACTCTTAATTTAAAGCCAACATATATACTAGCAGCTATAACAATCCACGATGTATAACCTCCTTCAAGTCCTCATTGGTGATTCAAAAAAATTATTCTCTATATTAGTTCATTTTCATGCTGCTATAAAGAACTGCCCGTGACTAAGTAATTTATGAGGAAAAGAGGTTTAATTGATTCACAGTTCCACAAGGCTGGGGAGGCCTCGGGAAACTTACAATCATGGCACCAGGCACCTCTTCATAGGGCAGCAGGAGAGAGAATGAGTGCTGGGTGAAGGGGGAAGCCCTTTATAAAACCATCAGATCTCGCAAGAACTCACTCACTATCATGAGAACAGCATGGGTGGAAAAGACCTCAATGATTCAATTACCTCCCACTGGGTCCCTCCCATGACACATGGGGATTATGGGATTACAATTCAAGATGAGATTTGAGTGGCGGTACAACGTCAAACATTATCATTCTCCAACAGCTCTTAAAGGAAAAGATGGAAGTGATAAACCTGCTGGGGCAAAAAGAGAATTCACTTTAAGGAAGCGTTGGATTTGTTTTTCTTCTCTATTTAACTGTCCGGAACCAACGTGGTCCACTAACTGAAATTTTATAGATGGAGCTCATGGTGAAGCCAGAGGATCATGGTCTTTAGATCAGTGCTTCTCAAATTTAATGGGCTTACAGATCAACTGGGCATCTTGTTAAAATGCAGATTCTGATTGAGTGAGTCTGATTCTATGAAGCTTGGGAGTCTACCTATCCAATTCCCAGGTTCTGCTAATGCACTTGACCACAATTTGAATGGTGAGGCTCTAGCTTGTTTCACAAAGTGGGAAATACAACTCGTTAGTCAAACAAAATAACCGCAACCAGATTTCAGCAACAGAGGAAAGCAGCATGTCTCAGATTATGCTGCTGATGCTGCTGTAGATCTTTCAATCTTGTTTCACATATTGTCTGAGTGTGGCCACTCAAAATAGTGTCAAGAAGAGAGCCAGTAAATTTATATACACTCTCAGCAAATAAGATTATTTTGGTGACCTGAAAAGAGCCCCAAAGAGTTTTTTCACCATGCTGGCCCTGGCATATCCCACTGAGTAATCAAGCCCTGACTCAAATCTGAAAGTAACTCCAGCCTGCTGGCCCTCAAAAAGTCCTACTTAGTCAAAATGGGGTAGAATATATTTTGTTAAACTTGCTATGAGGTTAAGAAATATTTGAGGGTGAGAATTACAAAAAGCTGTCTGCGGAAAGCAATTTGGGGATCTCTCAAAGAACTTAAAACAGAACTTTATTCAACCCAACAATCCCATTATTATGTATATTCTCACAGGAATATAAATTGTTCTACCATAAGGCCACATGCACATGTGTGCTCATTGTAGCACTATTCGCAATAGCAAAGGTTAAATAGAATGAACCTAGATGTCCAGCAGCAGTGGACTGGATAAAGAAAATGTGATACATATGTACCATTGAATAGTATGCAGCCATAAAAAAAAAAGAATGAAATCATGTCCTTTGCAGCAACATGGAAGGAGCTGCAGGCCATTATCCTAAGCAAACTCATGCTAGAACAGAAAACCTAATACCACATATTCTCACTTATAAGTGAGAGCTAAACATTAAATACACATGGACACATGAAAGGGAACAATAGACATGGGGCCTACGTGAGTGTGGAGGGTGGAAGGATGGTGAGGATCAAAAAACTGTCTATTGGGTACTAGGCTTGGTACCAGAGAGTTTGGTGAGAGTTTTAATCATAAAGGGATGCTGGATTTTATCAAATGCTGTTTCTGCATCTATTGAGATGATCATGTGATTTTTGTTTTTAATTATGTTTATGTGGTATATCACATCGTATTAGGGTTCTCTAGAGGTACAGACTTACAGGATATATACATATAAAATAGGACATATATATATATATGATGAAACAACCTGTACACTAAACCCCCACAACACACAATTAACCCAGGTAACAAACCTGCACATGTACCCCCGAACCTAAACATTGGGAAGAAAAAAATAATAATAAAATGAAAATAAAAATAAATGTAAAGCACAAAAAAATCTGTCTGCAGCAACTGCACTATTTATATACCTGTTACCAGAGAAAAACAAGATTAGAAATTTCTAAACTGGCTCCTTCTTAACTTATGAGTCAGCACTCATCCACGTTTGGGCTCTACTCACTGACCATGTTGTGCTTAAGTTATGGTTTGTTTACATATGTCAGCTCTTTAATCACGACAGCGTAAGTGCTAGAAACCAGGACCAGATGCTGGGGTTAGCATTGCCCAGTGGGAGACTGGCACTGACAAATGGCTTTGGGTGGCTCAGTCCCAACCTGGCCTGCTCTGGTTGCCTGAAATAGAGAGGAAAGGTTGCTGGAGGGAGGCTGCAGTAAACTCTGAAATTGAGATGAGTCTGGGATGAGGAAAAGTACTGTCTTGGGAAACAGGAAACTAATTTCAGCTCAGTAACAGTTGGTTATATAATTTTGGAGAAGCCATTTTGCCTTTCTTGGTCTCAGTTTCTCTAGAAGGTAGGATATATCTGTGGTCTTCAAACTGTTCTCTGCAGAGCCCTGCAGATTTCATGGAGGTACCAAGAGAAGCAAGCCAGACCTACCTGGTTCCTTATCCCTCTGAATCATGTGAGTTGGTAGGTCCCCAATATATTACAGATGCCCTTGGTCTCTGGTGTCATGGTTACCTTTTTCTAGTCCATGGAAGTATTCCTATTAGTGAGACCATCTATTGCTGTTTTGAACTTTGTACAAGAGTCCTTTCTATACTCAGCACTGATAAAACATTGGCGGATAAGAAGCTACTCCTCTTTGAAAGGGTAACTGTAATGCTGCCCTCAGGAATCTTATGATCACAGATAACACACATGAAAAATACTTAGAAGAAAGCCTGTTAACTATGAATGTGACAGCATCTGACTATTATATCTCAACGGTATAACTCATCCTAAAGAAATTCATTGATTGCTGAAAAATCATCTCCAAGATTAATTTTAATAAACCAACCCAGAATTAACACACCTTTTAAAAATGCACTTATTTAAATTCCTGGACAATAAGCTGGGCTTGCTTAGCTTGTGCAACCACTGGGCTTGTCTTTGTCTGAAAATATTTATTCTAAGTAGAGTATAATATTAGCAATTCATTTAAAAGAGGTTTACTATCTTCATTAGTCATGGTTGTGTTTTATATGTGTTAAAATTATTTCTGCGGACTGTACTAAATGGATGTGTTACTATACCATTGCTTCTCTAACCCTGATTGTCCCAGGGTGAGTTTCCTTCAGCAGAATGTGCAGGTATCCAAGTGCTGAAGTATCTAGCAGCAACATTCAATCAAAGTGACTCTTTATATATAACTTGTACATAAAATGAATAACTTTAAAAAGGATTTTTCTTGGTAACACTGACAGCAGTGACTTGAAAACAGCAGGTGCACTTGTTGAATGACTGAATGACCATTCATTTATTTTATTCAACCCATGCAGTTGACCCCACGGCAGAGCTTTGTATGAATTTCTGTTTTCTTTAGAGAAGTGAAACTAAGCCATGCATCTCCTAATAGCTATACTTGTATCCTGATTCACTTGGCCAGCTGGGGCTTCATATTTATGTGACCTAGAAGATCAGCCTTCTTGTGGCAGAGGCTACACAATGTCACTCCATTGTTCTGATTCCTCAATAGGATTCTCCTTCCTTGGTTCTTCCCTGGACCAAGGACAGAAGAATCATTCAACACAGAGGCTATTGACAAAAGGGGCATATTTTGTGCAAATAGGGGTAAGTCATGATTAGTTCATAAAAACTAAATTCTCAAAAAATACTATGAAATCTAGGAGATTCTCCGCCACACAGGAAGTTGTTCTTTATTAGATTATGTCAGAATATACAAGTGCATGCGCACAGTTTTGAATTTGTTTAGTTTCTTTTTCATATTAAAAACAAACACCTGATTGGAATTTGACATCAGAAAATTAGTACATTGGAGCTCAGCTCCCCATGGGCTTGAGAGCATCTTCAGAAAGAAGGCTTATGTTCCAGCAGATGGGGAATTGGCATTGTAAAGCATGGTATATGAAAAAGGTGACCTGCAAACTGATAGATTCTAGGAAATCTGTTCTGGAACTCTAAGGGTAAATAGGTCCAATTCACTCACTTAGCTAAGACAAATATGGGTAAAGTAGCATGAGACACTAGTGGAAACATACTGGGAGAGGGGAACAGAGGACTGGGGTTTTCTTCTTACTTGAGCTTGAGGCTCTTTTGAGCTCAGCATACCCATTCACAGACCAAGGACAGCAGTATCAGCTTCTCACGTGTCAGTGATCCTTAGAGTTTGTTGAGATAATAATGATGATAGCACTATAAAGACACAAGTATTACAGCTATAAATGGCTCACCATGATATGGCTATTGCAAAAGCACAAACATCGAAGCCACACAGACCATTGCTCTCAAACTGTGTTACTTACCAGAGCAAGTACTATACCTTGATTAAGGCATCAAATTTTCTGAGCCACAAAACTGTGGCTGCACCTTTAGAATGGAGATAAAGTTGTTGGAAATATATTTAATTTAAATACATAAAATGCCATAACTTACCCAGGAATATTCAATTTATGGTTATCATTATCATCCTCACAGGTAATTAATAAGAAGTCCAGTGGCTCACACCTGCGATCCCAGCACTTTGGGAGGCTGAGATGGGCAGATTGCTCGAGCCCAGGAATTCAAGACTACCCTGGGCAACATGGCAAAACCCCATCTGTACAAAAAGACAAAAATTAACCAGATGTGATGGTTCATGCTACTCTGGAGGCTGATGTGGGAGGACTGTTTGAGCCCAGGAAGTCAAGGCTGCAGTGAGTCATGATTGCTCCACTCCACTGCACTCTAGCCTTGATGACAGAGGGAGAACCAGTCTCAAAAAAAAAAGGTCATTTTCTAAGCATTTGTTGATTCAATACTGCCCATTATGTACACTGACAATTAGACATAATTTAATTTCAGCTTATGGTATGAGTGGAGACAAAATGAAATCATTTTAATGCACATTAAGGAAATATAGTGCCCTTAAATAAAAAGTTGAAGTTTATAAGGGACCATCATTAAGATTTAACTTGGTCACAAATATTTTGTTTTTGTTTATTTTTAGATTTGCATAATAAAACATTCATATTCTTACCCAGTCTTCCTTGTGATGAATAACATATTTGGAAGATGGTCACACTGTGGTGCAAAGCCGGAACCCAGCTAATAATGTGTGGGCTCCATTTAGTGTCTAAGTGTAGTGTATAGACTTTGAATTTTATTCTAGGTGAGATGAAACCCATTTGGAAACTCTGAGCAAAGGAGTATAATGAACTAAATTTACTTGAAGAGACTTATTCAACCAATGTGCAAAGAAGAGATTGTAAAAGGGGCCGGGCTGACAGCAGGGAAACCTTTGCATCATCATTGCATTAATAAAGGAGACACATGATAGTGGTTTGGACTTACATGGCTGTGGTGGGAGGTGGTGATAATCATTAGATTCTGTGTCTGATTTGAGGGTAGGGCTTCAGAATTTGCTGGTAGATTATAGTTTTGTGTGAGGGAAAAGAGAGGAGTCAAGCCTGACTCCAAGGATTTTGGCCTCAGCGATAGGGAAAATGATGTTGTCACTTTCTAAGATGAAGACCAGGGGCAAGAAGAAGAAGTTTTGAGGGGAATAGCAAGGGCACAGTTCTACACAATTTAAATTTGAGATGTGTATTATATATTCAAGTAAAGGTGCAGAGTGACAATCGGATGTATGAGTGTAGAAATGTTGGTGCAGGAAATAGAAATTTGACAATCATTGGCATATAGGTGGTATTCAATGTCAAGGGACTAGAAGAGATAGTCCAAAGAGTGAATGCAGAGAGGAAAATAGAGGAGATCCAGAGACTGAGCCCTAGAGTGCTTCAGCCTTAGGGACCAGGATGGTGAGACGGAACCAGAAAAGGAGAGCAAAAGGCAGACCGACGGGAAGAAGGAGAGCCAGGAGAAAGTGGCATCTCAGAGACAAGGAAAGAAAGTAACAAAAAAAGGTGTTTTAAGGAAAAGGAATTGGTCAGCTGTGTCAAATGACACTAGTAAGCCAAATAAGATGAGGACTGAGGCCTGATCTTTGGATTTGGCAAAATGGAGGTTTCCTTGATAGCCTTGAGAAAAGTGATGCTGGAGAGAGATTGGAAAGATAATCTGGTTGAAATGGGTTCAAAAAAGAAAAAAAGATAAATGGAGACAGGATAGACAGCTCTTTCAGGGGTTTTATTCTAAAGGAGAGGAAAGTAGTGGCGAGGGGAAAAGGGAATGACTCGAAGAAAATGCCATGTCTAAGCAGGGATGATATTAGAATAACTACGGCATGGGCACTGAGGAGTCAGAAGGGATGCTGCCTATAGGTCTGGAGCAGGGTCTTGGAGGGCTTTGCTGGTCCTGGCATTATCCTTTTGGTTTCTGGATTATAGGCTGTCCGGGAGATCCCAGGGAAGAGGTTAGGTTGGAAAAGGTCAGAGGCAGATACTCAGGAGGCTCAGGGTAGCAGTGCTCACCAACCCATCCAGAATTCTTTCAGTATTTTAGCAATTACCATAATGATGCTCATGGGCGCCAGCTGAACATCAGCCTTGGATCTATAAAGAGTTGTGTGTGTGTGTGTTTTTTTATTATCTTTATTTTTAAAGATGAGGGATATTGCAGATTGAAAATTTGATGATGTAAGAGAACAAGGTGAGAATGACAGGAGATGCTTGAGTGGGCGAATGGGGCTGGGACTTGTACACAAGCCAAAGGGTTGATTTTGATAGAAACACGCCTCGTTGTTTGTTCCAACAGGAAGGAGCACAGAGGGCAGGGGTGCAGGTACAGCTTAGCTGCTTAGTGGTGGGAAGTAGAGGGCATGTGGAATTTCTTTCCTGGTTTTCTCTGTGAAAGACAGGAAATGTATTGACATCAATTTTTTTCTCTTCCTCAGGATCACTACCTATCCACATTTTAACTGAGATTTATGTAGAATTCTGGGGAACTCTAGTTACTAGGCCAGTTTTTCATTCAGAATCTGTGTCTACTCAGGAGACTTTCATCTGTGGGACTTCGGTTCCATCTCGTTCCATGGATGATGATCAGAGCCCCCTCTCTTTTCTTTAAGAGCCGGGTAATTTACCATGTGATGAACTCTGGCCCTTTAGCACCCTGAAAGACCTAGCAGGGAAATATTTCTTGCCTGGCACAGTGATATATCCAGGTCCATCGAAGAACCTGACTCCGAATAGGTGTGCAATAAATAATTGTTGAATGAATATAGGAAGGAAGGAAAGAAAGAAGGAAGGAAGGAAGAAGTCAGTCAGTCAGTTTTTGTCTAGAAGGGCCACCACTATTCTAGCCTAGTTAAATATGTCACTGCTCGGGAGGTTTGCATCTGTTTATGACTAATTTCTCTGTTGCACGCTCGGCACTCCAAGATTTTTGCCAAGACTCAGAAATTCATCCAAAATGGCTGAAGGATGACAGTGTTTGATTGCTTGTCTCTCTCTCTATCCCCGAGGTTAATATGATGCTTATCTGAGTGCAAAGGCACAGACAGGGAGAAATTTAATGCAAATTTAGCCAAGTCTAGTGCCACTTCACAAAATATTGATTAGGTGTCTGATTTGCTCTCCCCTGACAATGGCCATAGGAATAAGCCAATGAGGTGGGCTTCGCTCCAGCTCGTCATGGTCATTCGATAAAGCCAGGCAGCCAATGAGGAGCAGCTACCTTTCGATTGGGCGAGAGGCCAGTGAAGGGGGAACCCATCTTAGCAACAGCAGAAAATATCGCACATGCCCTTGCACACAGGCACAAACACAGACACCGCGCCACCGCCCTGCTGCAGTGAACGGTTGCTGATTACGTCTCCTAAGGCTTTTGTTTTGCCACAGCCCCACTTCCAAAGGACAAGTTTCTGTTCACAGATCACACTGCTTACCTGGTCAGACAGCCCATAATCCCTTTTTAATGGAATGCAGGGGCAACGGTCCTCTTTCTGCCCTCTCCAACACACATGTTATTAACAGCAAACTTTGATCTGCAGGTAAACGGCACAGGCTTTGTTCTTAGAATCCCTTTCATGGATCTGGCCACACCACTGCCCTTCCTGACCCAACATGCGGACTGAGGAGGGGGTGTGGCGTCGGGGGCGAGCCGACAGGTCAGACTGTTGTTTGTTTTGCTTCCTGTAAGAACTGCAGAAGGGATTTCACCAGGCTGGAGCAGGCTTCCGTGTCATTGTTATTCTTCTTACAGGCTTCCCCTTTCATTGTTCGGTGGCCTCCACACCCAGGGCCCAGGAAAGCTTTCCTGTTTTCAGTGTGACACTTGGCAACGTCTTTCTTAGCCACTGGGTTCCAAACATTTAGCATTCTCATTTGACTCCCCTCGTCTGGTCTCCACTGTGCTTTTATATTTCCTGTTCAGCTCCCCTTGTTCCCCAGATGCCAGGGGATGGGGGCTGCCTGCCCATCCTTGGTTTCCCCAAATTAATCTCTGCCATGGCCTACTTGCCTGGTTTCTATATTCTCCCACCCCCTATCCTGGCTCCAAGGCTGTTTTGAGGCCAGTGGTAATGGTAGGTAACTGGGGTGCACTGTGCTTCCCAGCCTCATTTTTTTTCATCCGTGAACTTGGCTTCTTTGCTCTGACGGCTGGTTTCAGCATGAATCTTTGATCCAAGAGCATCTGACCACAGATTAGCTCATCCTGCCAGTAGCTCTCACTCATTTTCCCTGCTGACAGCTATAATTCTGCCTGGGTAGGAAAGCCTATCAATTAGGACGACCTACACTCTAAAAGGTGTGTGGCTATATTTTAGATGACACAAAATAAAGTTGAGCTGCTACCATAGGAATTTTTTAGACCAAGAAGGAGTGGTGCCTAGGAAATGGTAGCCAGATGTTTTCCATATGCTTGACTACAAAACAAAGGGAAATGGCATGAAATGGAAGCAGGAGAGAATTAAGTCAGACATGAAGAACAACTTTCTGAATATTAGAGTTAACAGAACCTAGAATGTATTACCAAGTGACCATTTGTCATTTCTTTCTGGGCTAGCTACGATCCCCGTCCCCTGGGGTTTGTGTAGGTTAACTTGTTCACAGATGCAGTGATGACCCAGGTGGCCGTGTGGTGTGGGCTTTGGAGTCAGACTAGTCTACATTTAAGTCATAGCTCTGCCACAATCTAATAACGTGTCAGCAAATTTCCTGTGTGTGTTTTTTTTTTTTTTTTTTTTTTTAGACAGAGTCTTGCACTATCGCCTGGGCTGGAATGCAGTGGCATGATCTTGGCTCACTGCAACTTCCGCCTCCCGGGTTCAAGTGATTTTCCTGCCTCAGCCTCCCGAGTAGCTGGGATTATAGGCGCCCACCACCACACCCAGCTAATTTTTTGTATTTTTAGTAGAGACAGGGTTTTACCATGTTGGCCAGGCTAGTCTCTAACTCCTGACCTCGTGATTTGCCCGCCTCGGCCTCCCAAAGTGCTGGGATTACAGGCATGAGCCACCACACCCAGGCCAGTGTTAGCAAATTTCTTAACCTCTCTGGACCTTTTAAAAAATCTGTAAAATGGAAGTCACAATATCGGCCATATAGGTTTAAATAAAATCATTGTATAAAATGCCTAACTTAGGGCTTAGCACGTAGTAAGCCTTCAAAGATGTTGAATCCTCCTCCCAGTTCTAGAATATTCAGAGCTTCAGTCCATCAATAGACCTATGGTATCAGTATTATTCATTAATTAAAAAATTTTTGAATATCTACTTAGAACTTAGCATTATGAGGTCTACACATGGTTTCTGCCCTTGACAATTTGCACATTAGGTCAGAAAATAAGCCAAACAAGTTATGAAATGGTACAACTGAGGCAATGCCAAATTAATGCCAATAGAGGCAGCACGTGTAATATGAGTGGGATATCTACCTGGGTTCAAATCATCTGAGACAACATTACAGGAAAGTTGAGACTTTCCTACTAAAGCCTTAAAGCGTGGCTAGAACTTGGATAGGTTTAAGGGATGGAGGTGGGGAGAAGTTCCAAGTTAAGATAGTAGCATTTGGCAAGCTCTTAAAAGAAGAAATGGGCCTGGTGCGGTGGCTCTTGCCTGTAATCATAGCACTGTGGGAGGCTGAGAGAGGTGGATCACTTAAGCCCAGGAGTTTGAGACCAGCCTGGGCAATATGGCAAGATCCCAGTCTCTACTAAAAAGAAAAAAAAGAAAAAAGGGCAGGTGTGGTGGCATGCACTTGTAGTTCCAGCTACTCGGGAGGCTGAGGTGGGACAATCACCTGAGCCCGGGAAGTCAAGGCTGCAGTGAGCCATGATCATGCCACTGCCCTCCAGCCTGGGTGATGGGAGTGAGACCCTGTCTCAGAAAAAAAAAAAAAAAATAGGGGAAGAAGAAGAAATGAGTGTGGTTGTTGAAGCAAGAGGAAGGGAGAGTTGGTCAGCAGGGAAATGAGACTTTAAATAAATTGGCAAAGAGCTCAGCTCTTAGAATTAGGCTTATTTTGGTTTTAATTCAAGAACTTCCACTTGTGTCCTTGTGACTCAGTCCTCCTAGCTATAAAATGGGCATAATAATAGTGAGGATTAAATGGTATTAAAATGCAGATAAAATGCTTCATGTGTGTCTCACTGCAGAAATCATGCTTTGATATACACATGCTGCCTTCATAACAGGGCAGCCAGGCAAATATTTTTAATGTGAGAGATGAATATTCAAAGGGCATAGCTATGAATGATGGCTGGACAGAATGAATCCTGTGCTGCTTAGGACCTCCATGACAATGACTTTTGGTGTCCTGTCTTCCAGACAGCTGCTTATGCCCCTACTTCTCTCTCTGTGGATTGTGATTCAGCACATAAAATTTTCCCTTTCATCTCCCAATTTGCATGCTTATATTAGACATGGATTTGGTTAGACCTGCATCTGTTAAGATGTCTCGCCAATAATAGAAGCCCCACAGGGACTGGTGCGGTCTGGTTTCAGGAATGGGTCTAGCAAGTGAGGTCTGGGTCAGGAAGTTATTAGCTGCAGAGTCAGGGAATATATTTAGCTGTCATCACTTTTTAATGAAAAATAGCCTGATGGCATGGACATTCCAGCACTCTGATGTAGACAGTTGGGCACCACGCTTCCTTCATGCACTGGCTCCTCCCACAGAAAAAGGTAAGTATCTTCTCCATGGTCCAAGGTCTCTGGGGTATGTCCAGGGATGGTGAGAAATTTGATCTTTAGGAGGGAACAGGCACTGTGGTATCCTGGAGCTGGCTCTCAGCAGCTCATGCAAGCCAGTTGAGTGTGTGATCTCTTCCTAACTCCACTCTTAGTAATGGAAGGTTGGTGAGAGTATTTGCAACACGGAAATCTGCAAATGCTACAAATCAGGACTTTTTCTTCCCTGGAGAGCGGCATGGTAAACATTGACCATCACACCACTAAAAGAGAGGTAGGGTGAATTTCCAGTTGGTGATTCCTACAGATAACCATTGTGGGGTAGGATCTTCCATACTCTAGATTTTGTTCTTTCGTTCTTCATTTTCTATCACATGACATTCACTTATTTCATTGCTCACATAGAATGGAAACTTAAATAATGGGCTCGTTTTAAGAGCTCACTCTGCTCGACCTAAGTTAAATTCTTACTCCGTAATTATTTATCACATGGCCTTGACTATGTTTACTTAACTGAAGCCTCAGTTTTCTCATCTGTAAAATGGAGCTAATAATAACATCAACTATTTAAGGTCTTTGTGAACATTCAATGAAATCTTCCATGTAAAGCACTTAGTATCTGGCACGAAATGACTAGGCACTAAATGTAGGTGGTTGTGTCTGACAATATTTATCATTCTGGTTGAGGGACACAATGAAAGTTGACCAGCTATAGGCTAACCATGTTCTATCATGCTTGTAGTAAATGCAGATGTGTAATAAGGACATTATTTGGCACACAGTTATCGGAGCCATGTAACAGTGAATTCTACTAGCAGTGTGCTACAACACTTAATTAAAATGTTTAATTTATTGCTCTGGTGTTTTTGCATTTAAAAAATGTTGTACAAAACACAGCACAGCCCCTACTCTCTTAAATTGGCATAATACACAAATTATACATTCAGCATCTATGGCAATATGCAAATAAAGCATCAACATATTTGCAGATTCATCATCACAAAGCATTTATTTTGCACTTATTTTCCATATGCACACCAGAATAACATGATTTTTGATGCATAGAGTTTCTACCCTTTTGGAGTTTGTGGTATAAAAGAGACAATACTGAGCTCTGTCTCATAGGTAGACAGACAGACAGAGAGATGAAAGAGAGGGAGAGGGAGCAAGAGAGAGAGAGAAGATACTCTTAAGGCAGAATAATATTTTTGTACTGAATTAGTTCATAGAAATGTTATTTATCTATGTGGTGACATATAAATTCATTTTAGATGAGTATGAGATACCCTATTTGGAACCTTATACATGCATGGGCAAGAGATTTCTATTAAATTTGGTTTTGTTTGTTGACTAATTTCAATTTGTTTTCCTTTGAATTACAATTTTCTTTTTCAAAGTTATCTGAACCGGAATGAGGGGCTAACTTAGCGAAGACCAGCGTCAAAGTTCATCTAACATTTGGCAGTCTATTTACTCCTAGAAGTCTCGTGATTCCCCTGGTTCCAGTGGTAGCTGGAGATTCAGTGGTTCTGTATTGTGAGCTTACAAACTTCAGGTCAGCATCCTCAGTCAAGATGCATTAGAATCACCTGGAATGCTTATGAAAATGAAGATTCCTAGGCCAAAGTCCAGACCTGTAAATCATGCCTATAGGACCTGAAAGTTTGCATCTCATGATGAGCCTGAGATCATGGTAATCCACCCCAGATAACTTCTCTAGATCCTACGCCTTAACATCACTCATATCCTACGCCTCCTTGTTACTTCTGCTGCTGCTGCCTTAGTTCAGGCTCGAGCCTGGCTGCTGTAACAGTCTCCTAATTGGTCTCTGAGTTATCCTCTTTACTGCATTCAAAATAAACTGAGCAAAATTCCAATCTTATGTCAGATCTAGCATAAAATAGCTCCCTATTTTCTATAAAATAACTTATTCTCTTTGCTAAGTCAAATAAGGCCCTCACCAGCCTTTCTCTTCTGCCTCATCCACTCAGTTTGTCCCTTGAGCACTCCAGACACACTGCAGGATTTTGCACTTCTCTAAACACTCTCTGCTGTTTCACAGCTCCAGGCCTTTGCTCTTGCTAGAGCATCTAACTACAATGACCACCCCCTCACCCCATGGCTGACTCTCTGGCAAACATCTACTTGTCTTTAATGTAGCAATTCAGTAATTACCTCTTGCATGATCTTAAGTCAAAATTATATTTTTATATCTATATTATATTATATTTCCTAATCTATTCCTTTTTGTGTGTCTGGTTTTGTTCCCCAATTTGTATTTATTTTCACGATAGAACTTATAGTATTTTACTGCAGTATTCGTTGACATGCTTATTTCTCTCTTGAAGCCACAACCCATGCCTTAGGAGTCTTGGTATCTCAAGAAACATATTAATGCTTTCCAGAGTAAACGAATGAACTAATGAACTGTGAAATAGAGAGCCTAAATTTTTTCCCCAGCTAAATTTGCATCTTAGGATTTGGCTGCATCATCTTGGTGATGCAGGAGTTTTGTCTGAAGATCTCAAACAAAATAAAACAATTTATAGCTTCCATGTGGAAGTGGGCTCAATTCAGCTTTACTAGTAAATACTAAAACTGGATAAAGCTCATAAGATATTTCTTCTTTCCAAGATGTGGAGCTAAAGGAAGGGAGAATGAAATAAATGAAACCAGTGTCTTTGTTACATAACTCTCAAAGTGCATTTTGGTAAATGAACAATCTATATGGCAAATCTAACTGATCTTTATGGAGAGTTATTTTATTTAATTGGTTGATTTAATTTCCTAGCAAATGAAAGCTGAAAATACTATCCCTGAGAACACTTACTTTTACAAATCCCTTCTGTTATCTAAACCTCATTTATTTCAATTAATTTCCCATCATTCTTTCTCTTTAAGAGTATATAGTATGATTTGGGTATGTCACAGTTTTCTTTCAAGGCTACAGTTCAAAGACCAAATGTAACCAAAGCTGAAGACTTTCAATTCCACTATCTAAAGCAATTTCAAAAATCAGTGGTTGCCTTCATCTGTTGCTGGTGGGAATGTAAAATGAAACAGCCACTTTGGAAAACAGTTCGGCGACAGTGTCTTAAAAAATTAAATGGAAACTTAGCATAAGATGTATCAATTCCCCTCTCAGGAATCTACCCAATATTTTGAAATGAAAGTACACGTCTACATAAAGACTTGTACATGAATGTTCATAGCAGCATTGTTCACAATAGCCAAAAAATGGAATCAACCCAAACGTCCATCAACTGATGAGTGATGAAACAAAATGGAGTGCATTTATGCTATTCAACAAGAAAAAGATATAGAACACTGACACATGGTGTAACATAGATGAACCTAGAAACATGCTAAGAGAAAGAACCCAGGCGTTGCTGGGCACGATGGTTCACATCTGTAATCCCAGCATTTTGGGAGGCCTAGGTGGGCAGTTCACTTGAGGTCAGGAGTTTGAGACCAGCCTGGCCAACATGGTGAAACCCCATCTCTACAAAAATTACAAAAATTAGCCGGGCATGGTGGCATGCACTTGTAATCCCAGCTACTCAGGAAGCTGAGGCAGGAAAATCGCTTGAACCTGGGAGGCAGAGGTTGCAATGTGCCTAGATAGCGCTACTGCCCTCCAGCCTGGGTGACAGAGCAAGACTTTGAAAAAAAGGAAAGAGAGAGAGAGAGAGAGAGGAAGGAAGGAAGGAAAGAAGGAAGGAAAAAAGGAAGGGAGAAAAGGGAATACATATTGTATTATTCCACTTATATAAAATGTCCAGAAAAGACAAACTTTAGACAAAGCAGATCATTGGTTGCCTGGGATTATCAGAAGATGGGGAGGGGTGGGGCAGGAGCAGGAATTGGTGACAAACAGGCTTGAGGAAATTTTGAGGGGTGATAGGAATGTTCTAAAACTGGATTGTGGTGATAATTGCTAAGCTCTATAAATTTACAAATCATCATTGAATTGTACACTTACCATGGGTGAATGCTAAGGTATGTAAATTATACTTCAATAAGGTTGTAAAAAATGGTTGAAATTACCACTTGTTTACCTTCATATTTTTATTTCCAGTGATATTACAATTTCATAAACCCTTCCCAGGTTATATATAAAAAAAGTAATCACAGAATCCAGATTTTAAGTTGGTTTCTTTTTTCCTCCACAAACCCCTGAGGCCATACCAGTGGAGACATATTCAGACTGTAAAAAAAACTTTTTTCTCCTTCAAACTAATTAAGTAAGCACTGATGACATCAGCTGTATTTGCAGTGCACCTGATAAAGGCCATGATACTAATTAAATTGTGGAGTGATTAGAAATGTAAATTACCAGGCTTGGTTCAGCATGGAGCATTGCTGCCCAGCTCCAGGATAGCAGAGGAAATAAACAGCCTCATCTCAGTTAATGGAAGCATCTCCAGTTGAACATGAGTCTAATGAGAAAATAATATTAACTATGAATGGCTAAAACTTACCTATTCGTATGGGGCAGCATTTCATTTACAGAGGAGCACCTTTCTAGGTGTGAGTGCATTGAGAAGTGCCGTGACAGGGCAGAATGACCCCTGAACTTTGAAGTTAGACAGAACTGAGTTCAAATTCTGCCTTTCTCACTTACCAGTTGTATGATCTTTGGCTAATTTAATTTAATTTCCCTGAACTTGCATATCTTCATCTAGAATATGAGATGCTATTCTCCATCTCAAAGGACTTGGGGGCTGATTAAGTGAGATCACTTATGCATCATTGGGCCTAGCAGGCAGGAGATGTGTAACAAATGGAATCTATTCACAGGATGGCTTAGATAAGGCAAGGAGTCTTGACTCTTCATTCATTCACCAAATATTAACTACCATTAATAAGTATCTCTCATTCATGTATTCCTTCAATTCAGCAAATATTTTGTGAACACGTGCTCTTTTTCTGGTAGAATTCTTAGTGTTCAGGATGCATCAGTACATTTAAAAAGATAAAAATCTGGCTGGGCATGGTGGCTCACGCCTGTGATACCAGCACTTTGGGAGGCCGAGGCGGGCGGATCATTAGTTCAAGATATCGAGGCCATCCTGGCCAACATGGTGAAACCCTGTCTCTACTAAAAATGCAAAAATTAGCTGGGCATGATGGGGCATGCCTGTAGTCCCAGCTCCTGGGGAGGCTGAGGCAGGAGAATCACTTGAACCCAGGAGGCAGAGGTTGCAGTGGGCTGAGATCGTGCCACTGCACTCCAGCCTGGTGACAGAGCAAGATTCCATCTCAAAAAAAAAAAAGACAAAAATCCATACTATAGCAAAGCACACTTAGAAAATAACCATAAACATAATAAATGACTAAATTTTATATGTGAGATGTAGTAATAAGTTTTATGGAGGAACAAGGTAGAGCAAGAGGGATCTAGAGTGAGGGAGGCAGGGGAAATGATGAGTTGCAATTTAGGGCGGTGAGAGGAGGGCTTATTGAGTAAAATGCAAACCCTCAAAGGAGGTGAGGGAGTTAGCCATCATCTAGCAAATAGCTAAGGAAGAGCCTTGAAGGCCAAGTACACGTCCAGTACAAAAGCCTTCAAGTGTATCATACAGCACCTCTTCAAGAAGCACCAGAGAGGCCAGTTACCATGCCAGACACTAGATACTCAGCAGTAAACTGAACTTTCAAAACCTAGTTCAAATTTGGCCTCTGTCACTTGCCTGTTGTGTGAACTTTGACTGGTTATTTAACTCCTCTGAGCATATAGCCCTTCACTTATAAAATGAGATTTGCATATCTATTTCAAGGGGTTATCTGTCTCAAAGGATTAAAGCATTTATTTACCCCACTCATCTCTGAAGCTAGAATTTATAGGTTGTGTTTCAGCAGAATAGGGACTGTTGTTTTATTTCTGTCTGGCTGTGATTCATTTATCTGTGTGTGGCTTCCTCTTAGGCTGAGCCTGCTCCAAAACTGCAGCAAGGTTGGTAGGGGCAGCTAGGGTATGGGGCAGGCTGAAATAGAAGAATGATTCTGAGATGTAAAAGAAGACATAGCCATGAGAGAGATAAACATTAATGTATTCATTCAGCAAATAGTTATCGAACTAGGTTATAGGCACACACTGCATTGAGAAGAACAACATGGAACACGATAAAGATTTTTCAATACTAGGATGATAATACATTTTATGCATATATCAATGTGTGGGCACATATGTGTGTAGTTTTTTTCAGAATCAACTGTGCACCAAAGGTGACTCAGACATTTATGAAACTTGCCAGAGATTTCTGGTGAATTGTTTTGGAGGTTGAGAGAACAAGAAAGAGACATGCTGGGCCGGGCGCGGTGGCTCACGCTTGTAATCCCAGCACTTTGGGAGGCCGAGGCGGGTGGATCACGAGGTCAGGAGATCGAGACCATGGTGAAACCCCTTCTCTATTAAAAATAAAAAAAAATTAGCCGGGTGTGGTGGCGGGCGCCTGTAGTCCCAGCTACTCAGGAGGCTGAGGCAGGAGAATGGCGTGAACCCGGGAGGCGGAGCTTGCAGTGAGCCGAGATTGCGCCACTGCACTCCAGCCTGGGCAACAGAGCGAGACTCCGTCTCAAAAAATAAAAAAAAAAAAAAAGAGACATGCTGGCTCCTTCAATGTTAGTTGTCTCAAATATTGTTCTTATTGCTTCTGGCTGGATATGGTGTAGTGGAAAGAATACTGGATTCAGAATCAGAAGATCTTGGTCCAACAACCGCCCCTTCAAGATTCAGTGGTGTGACGTGGGCTCGTCATTTAACTCCTCAGAGCTTTATTTTACTCATGTGTATAATGGAAATGAAACATCTACATTGTCTCCCTCCCAAATGCCAAAGGTCAAGTGAGGAAATACATTTGAAATCATTTGGTAAGGTATAAAAGCAAACACAAGGTGCAGTGAGGTGCAGGTCATTGTTGAAGAGAGTCTGATGGGAACTGGGGGACGGTCAGTTATCTGTTGTAGGAAAGAATGGCTTTGGCATTTCTCCACAGAGGAGACATTTGGTGCTAATTTATGCACATTAGTTAATTTTGTTTTGCTGGGGGCTCAGATGGGACTCCCTGATGGATGTGCCATCCATGACAGAGTCAACAAAACCACGTGGCTCAATACTGTGATCCTTCTAGGGCTGGAACTAAAGGAGACAGGCTCTTGAGAGGCACAGGTTTGGCTGACAATTTCAAAGTCATCTGCTCAAGGAAACCCTGCTGAGGCCTAGAAAATGGGATGCATACAGAAAACTCTTTTTCCTTAAACACCGTTGGGTTCATTGTCAACCCAGCTCTCCAGCCATCTGAGTTTAACATTCGAAGCATGTAGGAATACAGCCACAAAATGGTAACTGGTGGTGCTGTGCTCTTCTTCCCAAGCTCTGAAACCATCTGGGCTAGCTGAGAGTGAGAGGGAGAACAGTGGCAGACTCTTCAGTAGGAGAAAAACATTCTTAAGAAGCAAGCTTAAAGCAAGCTATTGGGGGGAAAGAGAATTATTCAGGAGAAAGACAGCACGATGCTAATAATCATGTGTGTCTGGTTAGAGCATACATTGAGGGTGAGCAGAGAAGGATCCTTGAATTCTAAGAATCATTGACTCTTATCACAGGCGTGATGATGATAAAATATAGATTCTCTTGGATCTCTGTTTATATATATGTTAGTCTCACTCCCCACATTGTGAGCTGATCGTAAATAGGACCAAGGTGTTTGCATATTTTCTCTCTCCAGTGCCTACCCCAGTGCCTGGCATCTCACAGCTACTTGCATGTGGGATTGAACAGAATGGTTTCACCTGCCCTTTCCATACACCAGGGCTGGCTAGGGAAGGGAGGCTATCCCTGCATTTTCCCACTACAATCTTTAATAGTTAGGGGAATATTTTCATTTAGTTAAATTCTCTTCTTTGGTATTCATTCATTTAAAACGTGCCAGGACGTAAGCACACTGTGACCTCTTCCTATAAGGCAGAGCTTCCCAGAGGTGCTGTGTGGTCTTGGGGGCACCTGGAATGGCCTACAGGTGTGCCCTGAGTTCTTCATGATTATATGCTTTTTGTAGTGGTAGAGTATGAAAATCATTTGGACAACCATTTAGAAATTTTCGAGCGTATTTGAACATAAACTCGCTAGCTTTGTCTATAAACTCGCTAGCTTCTGTGATGACTGTTTAGGTGTATGCGACTCTCTGAATGGACCCTGCCGCCAGAGTGTGTTGTGCGACAGCTGAAGTACATTTCACTCCCTGGATCTTCCTGTTAAAATGTCCTAGTATGAGTTCAATTTTTTCTTAGTCATGATTTATTTATTCACAGGGAAGTTCTTCGCTTTGCCTGCAGTATAAAAATACTAGATTAGTTTCTGATTTAATTTCCTCTTATATTTTGTATTGTTCTAATAAGGTAGAAGGCATATGTGACTTTTTACCTTTTAAAATCAGATGTTAGGCATTTCTAAATAGAAAACCATTAACTGGGAGGTTTTATTCAAATTTCACATTTAATATATTTATATAACATTTTATATTTTAAAATAATGAACAAAATAATTTGTATTAATTTTAAATCATATTAATTAATTTTATTACTAAGCCTCATACTGAATCTCCCAGATTCTTTCCAATTGATCCCAGTCATTCAGCTATTATAATTTTCTGTGCCAGTCAGGAAGTGAAAAAAGGTAGGGCAACGTTGTTAGAAATTATCCTTTTTGCCATTTTTCACCCTGGGAAGTGGATGTAAATGGAAAACAATGTTCGTCTTGGTAGAAGGGACTTGTTAGAAGAATCCGAGATGTTTCCATTTTCATTTTTAAAGCTCCATTTGACAAGATAGTGAAATGAAGTGGGCAACTTTAACTTAAAGGTGTTTCTCCGTGGTGGGCAGTCTGATAGGATTGGATGTGTTTCTGCAGATTTCTACCTTCCCAGCTGGATCTCCCTTGTTTTCTGCAGGAGAGAATTGGTAGAAAGAGACAGCAGGAACTGAAAAGGTAAATGTCACAACACCCAGCCTGCCATACTTTGAAATTAAACATGGATTTAACAGATTGCAAAGTGTCTTAGTCATACAATTCATATAATTCATTAAACCACATTTAAATGAAAAGTAAGAGATACTCTCCTATTTAACAATTAATTGAACAAGTGGTATTATATTGAATTGAAACACTTAAACTTGACTTCTATTGAATAAATACAGCCAATACAGGACAGAAAAAGAAAAAAAACTCAAAATGGATCTGAAACTGACCTTAGATGACTCTTCCAGGCTGCTAACAGTGTGTGCAAGGAGTGTCCCCTTTCTTCTGGAGGGCTGGGGAGAGAGGCTAATGCTGAGAAAGTGCACCTGAAGCTTTGAATGGTTGCCTTAGGGTGGAGAGGGGGCACAAGGCATGAACTCAGTGATCTCAGGAGTAAGACTGCCATAGTTAACAAATGAGAATACGATATATGAAGTATCTGAGACACACTACACTAAAAGACTATTTGTTGTTTGTTCAAAATTCAAATTGAACTGGGCAGTTCTGTTTTTATTTGGCAACTCTACTTAGTGAAGAGCTGTAGGGAGAGGTATCTGGGAAATCATTAAGAAGTAGAAAAAGCAAATCAAAACCACAGTGAGATACCATCTCACACCAGTTAGAATGGCCATCATTAAAAAATCAGGAAACAACAGGTGCTGGAGAGGATGTGGAGAAATAGGAACACTTTTACACTGTTGGTG
>NW_026652286.1:94826726-95024313 GCF_009828535.3 Hylobates moloch | reverse complement strand
ATAATAAAAAAAAAAAAAAAAAAAAGTAGAAAAAGGCCGGACATGGTGGTTCATGCCTGTAATCCCAGTACTTTGGGAGGCTGAGGCAGGTGGATCACAACGTCAGGAGTTCAAGACCAGCTTGACCAACATGGTGAAACCCTGTCTGTACTAAAATTACAAAAAATTAGCTGGGCATGGTGGCATACACCTGTAATCCCAGCTACTCAGGAGGCTGAGGCAGGAGAACTGCTTGAACCCGGGAGGCAGAGGTTGCAGTGAGCCAGGATCGCACCATTGCACTCCAGACTGGGTGACAGAGCAAGACTCCACCTCAAAAAAAAAAATGTAGAAAAAAGGAGTCTCCCAGGCCAGGCGCAGTGGCTCACACTTGTAATCCCAGCACTTTGGGAGGCCGAGGCGGGCGGATCACGAGGTCAGGAGATCGAGACCACGGTGAAACCCCATCTCTACTAAAAATACAAAAAATTAGCCAGGCGTGGTGGCGGGCGCCTGTAGTCCCAGCTACTCGGAGAGGCTGAGGCAGGAGAATGGTGTGAACCCGGGAGGCGGAGCTTGCAGTGAGCCGAGATTGCGCCACTGCACTCCAGCCTGGGCAACAGAGCGAGATTCCGTCTCAAAAAAAAGAAAAAAAAAGAAAAAAAGGAGTCTCCCAGCTGGTGAGTGAATATTATAATAAAGACAACAAAGACACAAACATCATTCCTGTGCCATGTATTTGGAATGAGATTTGTATAGGACTTCTAAGGGGCAAAGTGATGGTCAGGGAGGGCTCTAGATAACATCAGAACTTATTTTTGAAGGAAACTGGAAATTCCCTCAAAAGGATGATGGTGGGAGTTGAGGAATGGCATTTCAGGCAAAAAAAACAACATGTCCAAAGGCATGGAGTAGTCAAACAACTGGAGTGTCCTTCTCCATGAAGCCTTTCTGGTCACATGCAGAGGGAATTCACCTTGCCTTTCTCTGTTCTGTCATCACCCTTTGTTGCAGCCTAAATCACATAGCCCTTATACTTTCTGCTACTGGGACAACTGTGATGTGGGACCCCATAGAGCTGGCAAGTGGCAGGTGGCTCATGGAAAAGACTCCAAACTTCTCTACTGTCCTAGTTGAGCAGTGAACCCAGATGCTTTCTGCAGAATATTGGTTGAGAGCAAACACATCAAATGTTTCAATGCTTTTTCAAGCAAAGCAACGTTTTGCTATAGTGTATGTATATGTACTTAAGTAAACACTAAAAATTGATTTATATACATCAGAGCTTAGGCATCTACTTCCCACGAGAGAAGTAACAACATGAAAGTAAACCAAATGGAAAAATAAGTAATATTCTTTGCATTCCCTGAGATTTATCCCAAAGCCAACCCTTACTGCTTAAGTGGATGAGGGAAAATTCTCCATTGCATATCTCAGCAGTCTACTGCTTGTGCATGTTATCTTTTGGAGGAGGGAGGTTGTCTCATATCTTGTATGTAATGCTTTTATTCTAGCTTTTAGAATCAGCTGCTTAAAATTCCTCGACTTATGGTGTTGGGTAAATAGATAAGTAGGACTTTGCTTTTTTGTCCCTTTTGGGCACAGAAACTGAAGAACCCTGGATATTTACTGGAGGGGAACTTTCTCCCTTCTTCCCCCAGGGATATGCTTTGGAGGAGAACTTATGCAGAGATTGGGGCAACAAGAAGGTGCCTTCTACTAGCTTTAAGATGGAGATAACATTTCCATTTTTTGTTTAAAAATGTTGATTTTCAAGGCTTTACTAACTGTAATAGGTGAGGCTTTTGTTGTGAATATTCTGTTTGCGTTTTGTTGCTGGAGGGAAGGAGAGGCTATTTGGAGAATGAAACCTGGCTCATCAGCTACCCTAAGGGTTCAAAGTGGCTTGAGCCTTTCCGCCCCAGGAGCTCTTATATTGCTCCTGAAGTTAATGTCATGTGTTGTCTTTCTCTTTCACTTTCTTTGCATATTTGCTAAAGTTCTGAAGTCCTTGACCATCCAAGGATTTTTACCTAGATCTCTGACGACCTACCTTGGCTTTTCTTTACCTGAGAATTGCCCATCTATGATTCTATGCTCCATCTGTGCAATTTGCCCTTTTCAGGACTCGAGGACAACATGGTTGCCTTTGCCTTGCTTGGCTGTGGTTTGGGGTGGCATTAACACCATGATTTCTTTCAGGGCCCACTGAGGGTCGGTTTCTGCGCTCCTGCGCCACCTGCTGTCACCAGCTCCAAATGCAGGCTCTCCAGTCGCCAGCCCTGGGCTCCCAGCCCCAGCCAGAGTCCAAACCGCAGACCAACTAGATGTTATTTAGGCTGCCAGATTTCTGTCTGGGCCTTATCTGTACCGTCTTCACTGGCTCACTAGATCAGAATCCCAAATGTCCCCGGATGACTTGCCTCGAATCACGCAGACCCTGAGCTCTTTGGCCAGAAAGAGGAAGCCTGTTTGATTGGGGGTTGCTGACCAGTGGCTCCTGCCAGCTTTCTGAATGTGTGGCCAGTGGAGGCCCGGCCTCTCCTTAGCAGTGAAAATGCAAATGGATTTCTTTAGAAACATCAACAGACACATGACACTTACCCTTTAAGGTACTCCCCAATGTGTCCCCTGACTGGGCCACTTAGTTTCTCCCAAATTGCTCAGAAATGGGAATCTTTGCTTTTTACTTATTAGCACTCTGGGCTTTTCTACAAACTCACAAAAGTTGGTGATTCTAACCAAGGGATCACAAGAAAGTGGGGTGCTACT
Organism: Hylobates moloch; assembly: GCF_009828535.3. NCBI lineage: Eukaryota > Metazoa > Chordata > Mammalia > Primates > Hylobatidae > Hylobates > Hylobates moloch. Next base: position 95,021,562 of record NW_026652286.1, on the reverse strand, counting down.
TTTTATGAATTAAATTAAGTACCCCCGTTATTCTCTGTTTTAGGTTGAAGATCTCTTGATGTCAGGGACTTACGCATTTGCTCCCTCTCCATCACACACAGCCTGGCACATAGTAGGTGCTTCACACAATCTTGTTGAAAGGAGCAGACTCTATCTTGTCAAAATCCTTCTTGGAACTTCTTTTCTATTTGTTTATTAAAAGGAAAAATGGCCAGAGTTGAGACTGTGAAAGTTCATTCCCGATTTAAGACCAAAAAAATAAAGCTGGACCTGAGAGAAAAACAATGATGAGTGCAAGTTGTGATTTCTATGATCACTCTGATAAGAATGAGGGTCGTGACCGGCTGTGGTCTCCCGAGGTTTGAAAAAAGAGAAATATATGCATGCAGGAGAGAACCGAGTTAGATATGAGATAGAACTTCCTAAGAGCAGAGGTTATGGGATACCCTTATAAAATACAAATGGGGGTTTATGCTAGCAAATATTCTAGAGAGAGATACACATCCATTTAGTTCAATAAACACTTATTAAATTCCTGCATTAAGCCAGCACTGTATTAGATAGTGGAGTAAAAAAGATTGCAAAGTATAGTACCTGGTCACCAAGAAGACAGAGACAAGCAAGCAGACAATTTCAATATAATTTCCTGATTGCTAAAAGAGAACTGTGTGTGCCCAGGGTGTTGTGGGAGAATATAAAAGTGCACTAATTCAAGCTGTGTAGTCAGGGAAGGCTTCCTGGAGGAGGTGGTGCTTCTACTGAGTCTTACTATTGGGTGAGAGAGATCTAGAGGAATAAATGCAGTCAGCATATTCCAGCAAAGGTAGAAAGCTAGATTAGCTGATGTACAAACATCTTCAGGTCACAGAAACTCCTTTTAGTCCTTCTGAATTGAGTCATCTGGGAAATGCTGTTGTCCCACAGGAAATGTCTTACAATTCTGGCAGCCTAAAGGGGCTCAGTTTTCTATTGCATGTTCAGCTTGCCACCTTGTTGGGACAGCCTCTTATAGACTTAGGAGGGAAAGAGTAAAAGAGGGAATCTTATTTTCATTTGCAGCCAAGGGTCATGGTCCATTAAGCAGCCTCTGTGCTCTAACATTCAGGGAGCTGCAGGACTGGCGTATCCTTGATGCATCAGATCTGATATATTTGTGTTCAAAGGGAATAAACCAACTACTACAGATAAATGCTCTCACAGCAGCTACTTTTTGAGTTCCAACAGGTTGTTGTACCTAGCCCCATTGTACAGGTGGGAAAACTGAGGCTGAAGGGCACAGAGTCACTTTCTAGGCCCTGGGGAATAACTATTGGCTACTGCATAGTAATTTAGCTTCTTATTTCTCACTGTACCTTCCCAGGGTGGGAACCTCTGAGAGTCAATTTTCCCAGAAAGAGGCACTTTCGAAATGGCAGGCCTGTTAGTAATGGCCTGTTTCCACTGGGTATCCTGCCCATTGGGCTGGCACTATGGGAGTGGGGGTTCCCAGCCACCCCAGGGAGGTCATTCAATCCCAGCCATGGCAGCTGGTGTCCTTGGTGCCCTGGACCACCATCAGAGAACGGAATCTGCGGGAAAACAAAGAGTGCAGCCGTGGCGGCAGACCTGAGCCCTCCATGCCTGCTTGCCCAGGGCAGGTCCTAGTGGGGTTAGTGCCAGGCGCTGTGCTGATTCTCCACCCCCTTCCCGGCCCCTGGGCTCATCTGCTGGCTTTCAGAACTCCAGCCATCCTGAATGGGTCTTTGTGCGCGCCCCAGGAGCTGGCTCGGAAGAGCCTGATGGAAATGCTGGACAGAGACGTCTCCTCTGGATCCAGGCACAGCCCGTCATGGTGCCATCTTGCGGGAGCCAGGCTTTTATTGTTCCACCACGTTGCTCTATCTGGGAGTGGGCTGGGACCTGGTGAATGGGAGAAATGTTCTGCACCCCCGACAGTGGGGTCATGGGCAGCGCCGAGGGGATGGCAGCACCTCTGTCACTTTCCCACAGCTCTCTTTCCCACGGTCACTCTTTGCTACTTTGCCCCCCCGAGATGACTGTGATACTATTAACAACAAGAGGCATCATTAATGGTCACTCCCGAGGTGCCAGGCATTGTGCTAAGGGTTTCATTCCATTGAATAAGTGTTCTCAAAGATCCCGTGGGATGTGTTGTCTTATTCTTCTCATTTTACAGGTGGGGAAACCAAGGTTAGGAGATGTTAAGCTACCTGCCCAGGTAATTCTGAACAGGAAAGTGAGCACAGATGGGATGCAACTCTGCCCTTACCTCCTCCTTGCAGCCTTCAACGTGTCTCTTTCCAATCATTGAGGTCTTAAGGCCACTTGTACGCTCGTTCCTAAGAAATCTCTGAGCTCCAGGGCACCAGCACAGACAAAAGCCTGCTTCTGGCAAAATGTGAAAAGCCTCGTGGCCTCTGAGGTTCCTTTTTTTAATGTTACTGTGCTTTTTTTTTTTTTTTTTTTTTTTTTTCTGAAATCAGGGGTATATTTTATTTTATTAGATAGAAGAAATTGTAGATGTATAAAGAACACGTTGGAGTACAACTATAGATTGAAAATTTTGTTAAAGAACCTTATCTCCATCCTCAAAAAACTAAATGGTTTTATGAGACAAGCAAGTACCACATAAGGGCTGGAGTGCAGGATGCATTTCAGATGTCAGTGGTCCCAGCTCTGTCACCGCCGGCACTGCTCTGGCCAGGCGTCCTCTGCGGATGCAGGGATGAGGGTTAATTCCAGGTCTCTGACTTTGAGGCTGTCTTTGGCTGGGTTGGAGAGTGGGCAGAAATCTTGTTTTTATTTTTTTTAATAGATAGAAGCGGTGGTGACAACAGCATCTACTCACCTCCCTGGCTTCTCTTCTATGTATGACGAGACTGTCACTTAGGAAGGGTGATTGATATAGCTCTATTATGGAGCAAACTCCATGACCCTTTTAGGGGAAAGAGGTTTTAACCACGACTTTTAAAGCAGCTCTGTTAGCTGAGCCAAACAGCCAGCTGGGAAGGGCTGTGAGTATCTCTCTGTCTGGAAAAATGCTATAAATAATCTATGGTAAACAAATAAACAAAAGCACCAGAAGAAACACAGGTTAGATCTCAGAAGAACTTCCTAGCTGTGCAGTGTGGTAAGATATCAGGCAAAATTATAAGTTGTGCCCCAGAATTTGCTGAGCTCCCCTCCCCTCCCCTCCCCTCCAGTCCCCTTCCCTTCCCTTCTCTTCTCTTCCCTTCATCTTTTTTTGAAAGAAAAGTTAGCTTCTGACCTCTCTAGGCTGTTATCTGTATAGCTCATACCATTCCCAAGATGGAGGAATGACCATTGACTATCATAGGCCACATATAGAGAACCTTTATATCCATCATTAACACAAGACAAAGACACTCTCTAGAATTTGAATCCTCAACACTGTGTGTGGTATCGTGTGTTATTCCCCTCGTGTGAAAAGTTAATGTCCATTCCTAGCCACTACTGCATTCAACCCCAGAAATGTCAATGCTCTAATGATGGGTAAGGTGTCTGATTTGTTTTTCTATGAACTATTCTCCAAGTTGCTTTCTGCAATCTTTTTTTTTTTTTTTTTTTTTTTGAGACAGAATCTCCCTCTGTTGCCCAGGCTGGAGTGGTGCAAACTTGGTTCACTGCAACCTTTGCCTCCCAGGTTGAAGTGATTCTCCTGCCTCAGCCTCTCGAGTAGCTGGGATTATAGGCACACACCACCACGCCTGGCTAATTTTTTGTATTTTTAGTAGAAATGGGGTTTCACCATGTTGGCTAGGCTGGTCTCAAACTCTTGATCTCAGGTGATCCGCCCGCCTTGGCCTCCCAAAGTGCTGGGATTACAGGCATGAGCCACTGCACCCGTCCTCTACAATCTTTACACTTCTCTCTGATATCCAAGGATCTTTACCAGAGCATATTTCTTCATTAGACTATTGCTATCATCGTGGATTATTATTACAACTTGATTGTGGTGATATATAATAAATGCTTTATGATTTGAGGAAGAAGTATAAGTGCAGCAGAGAAATACCCATCACCATCAAGATAATAGGCTGTAGGGGGTTAAGGTCCTAAGACATAGGGTGTTGAACAAACAAAAATCATAAACAGCCATTAGCCCACTTCCAATTTCAGCCCCTTTCAACTCACTATGATGTCATGCTCTGGTGTTTTTCTTGGGAGTCACTTGTTTCTTTTTTATGTGCTAGTCTCATTTCTGAGAGTGGAACTTGCTATTAAAACAAATAATAATTAAAGATAGTAGAGTTCAAGAGCTTAAGGGATAATTCAAGGCAGACACTGGAAAGAACTCTCTGATTGTGACGAGGAGGACATATTGAAGAAAACCTTGTTTAAATAGGGCAAGTGAAATTTACCTCTGGGGCATGGGCTACTTGAAGTTTGAGTAACTTTCTGGGTCTCAGTCCTTTAATTATGGGGTAACATGTGAGTCATAGGACAATTTCATCTTTGTGAAGAAAGCTGTCAATTTATTTACTGGACTTTGGTCAGTAGGCAATGCAGAATCACTTGTGATCAGCAGGCAACAAAGAATCACCATGAGTTTTGGAACATAAGAGTGACATAATCAGAGGCATGTGTTAGGGAGATTAAACTACAAGTCACATGTAAAATGGATTACAGTGGATAGATCCTAGCAGTAAGAAACCAAGTAAGAAGATATAGCAATAGTCCAATCGAGAAAAAATGAAAACTTCACCGAGGATAACTGCAGTAGGAATAAAAGAAAGGGACTAATTCAAGAAATACAATGGAGAAAGAATGGACAGAGCTTGGCAACTAAGCAGCTATAAAGGAGGGGCATGGGTGAGGGAGGAATTAACTATGACACAATCAGATTTCCCCAGAGAGCAACTGGGCATTTGTCCAATGGCCAATGGGAGCAACTGAACTTTCTGCACTTTTCTTGCCGACAAACAAGCAGGGAGTAACAGTGGCGTGCTGGCTGTGCAAACTCCCCCATAACCTCTCATGATGAGGGGAGTATGACCCTGTCGTAGGGTGAGTCAAGATTAGAAATAGGGCAGTGAATGCAGGTTTGTACTTCCCTGAGGGATGATGCCATTCAATGCGTCCCATTGCCCCAACCCTTCATGGTGATAATATCTAATACTCAGGTTGCTTTTAGTTAGTGGGGCTCTCTGCACACACAAGTGAGGAGAATTCTGCAAAGAATTGGGAGGAAGAAATTTAACAGAAAGTGCCATGGCAATATCCTGCACCACCCACCGGCAGTGTTGAGTGACTTTTAGTGTTTTAAATTAGTTCCCACCCTCACTTTTTTTGTACCATTTTCCTACGTATAAATTCAAGGCTGTGGTACCAGATTTCCTTGGCTTTAGCAATGAAATGGAGATGACTTTTAATTAAGTCCTGTGTTTATTGCTGTGATGCCACCCAAAGGCAGTAGGCATTTGGAAATGTAGTGAAGATGTGGCACCTTAATGGCCTTCAAGATGAAAGATTTTGGTATGGGACTATTGGGCTTGTCTTCTCGGAGTCTCGCTGTGGGCCTCTCAGATTACCTGGCAGTGTGTTTGCTGACTCTAGGACAAGAAAAAAATATTCTTTTGCTAAACAAAGCCCAGGCAACCAAAGCTTTTTCTTTAGACGTCTACCTGGGCCCAGGGGGGTTTCCTCTTTTTATGACCCAGATTGGTCCCTAGTGAAAAACCTATGAAATTCCCTGAAGATGAGTAGCTCTTGAGTCCAGCTATATTCTAAATGAAAGACAAGAAACTTGACCCTCTCACCATCTCATTTGGTTTCCCACACTGAAGACTGCTCTGAGTTTAGGATGTTCTTTCCCTTCTTGGTATGGAAATGTGAATCTCTACTGTTCATTAGCTGATATAGAGAAACCAAGCGTCCTTGTAATTAAGCCAGGCAAATTTCAGTTTGTAAAATTTCCTCAAAAGCATAGACATGTGGTTACTTCTGATTGCCAAGTACCCAGTGGGGGCTGAAAGTCTCTGGGTTGAGTGGTGCTGGGGGCTCTTGGTAGAGCCCCTTCCCAGGAGAATGACCACCAGAGACCCTCTTGTCCATCATGCCAGGCTTTTTGATAAGGATGTTAGAACCAGATTAGGTTCCTAGAATTTATTTATCCATCTGCAAATGAGATTTGCCCTGATTTTTTGTCTTTTAAGTTAAAAATGGCAGTTTTTTACCTTGTGACCCTTTAGTTTCTGTCTGAGTAAGAAAGTTCTGCTCTAAATGACTGCTCTCATATCTCTGGACACATGTAGGTCATCTCATCTATGAGAATGAGTTCAAATTTCCCTTTTCAAGAGATCCTGTTTCCCCACCTGAAGAATGCCTTCAGACTCGGAGCACAGATCTGCAATGCCATGGCCTTACTAGCCATGAGTTAATGCCAAGAATCAAAGACACACTTCTTTCTGTGATAAATTTTTATTGTAGGAAGGACACTGTTTGGTTTTCTGGCAAGCACCTCTCAGAAATGGTCAGTTCTCAATGATCTGCACTAGATTAGATGCTTTATTTATGTTCATGGATAATTTTAAATTCCAAACTGGCTATGCCACCGCTTGACCTGTTCTCATTAAGATAATCTCTCAATGTCTTCCTCTAAGCTAGAAATAGCTAGGGAATGTTATGTATTCTGATGTAAGCATAATAGAAAATAAACAAAGAGGTGAGTTTGTTGAAAAGTCATGGTGTAACAATTTCAAAATCAGGAAAAAAAAAACAACTTTAGACTAATCTAAATAATTCTTTGGAATTGAGTTATTTCTACCCAAATATCATGATTATATAAAAAAATCAAAGTTATGCATTACTGACTCCATCTTCCTCCCAAAGCCAGAACTTACGAGAATGTGATTGCAATACTGAACCCTGAACCTAGTTGAAGTTCAGGAATGAGAGGGTACTGACACATGTAAATACTTCTTTCAACTTGTGATCCCGTGGGGCTTGCGCTAAAAGCCTCTCTAGCCCTTCCTCAAGACAGTCTTCAAGGGAGCCGGCCCTGAGCCATCTTGTCTGTCCTCTGAAATGGGATGAAGCCCAATTAGGCGAAGTAAAATCAGAGTGAAAATAGGTTGCATCTCACCCTCTCTCTGGGAAAACTGTCCTATGCCTACTCCACCTTCCAAGCGAAACATGCACTTTTTGTGTGCAGAGACTGCACGAAGTGGGCCCCCTGCTCTTTTCAGGGAGGGAATGTAAGCAGATCTCTGAAGAAACCACTTGGCTCAGCAATTTTAGGGCTTGTTGTAATTGGCCTGGCCTAAAAGAATTCAGCAAGCTGTACCTGTGCCAAGGAAAGTGCAAACGCTTCCCCGAAACAGGCGTTTAGAATGGAGGAGAGGAGCTGGGCTCGTCTGCGAGCCTGAGTGGAACAGCAAGGGGGACAGGAGAGCTGCAATGTTGGAGAAGCTCCAAAGAGGCTGTTTCCTTGCTTAGCCACAGGTGGAAGTCACATCCACTGAACTGTCACCTGGCAGGGTGAGTGGGGTCTGCCGGAGAAGGATGTAGAGTGGGAGGCCTCCTCCTTCCATTCTCAGCCTCCTCATTGCCCTGAGGAGTACAGCCCCCAGTGTGGCCAGTTGCTCAGTGGTCCTCTTCTGAGTTCAGCCTCCACTGCCCTTCTCTGGGCACTGGGGACTAGGAATATCGTTTCTGCCATTCCCAGGCCAGGACGACACTTCCTATAGACTGACTGCTCCCGATTCTTTGTGGCGTGTGACATGTCTTTTCTGTTAAAAACATAAAACCTAGAAATGATTCTTTGGATATTCTGTTATTTTCCTTCACAGCACCCTATAATCCTTTGCAGGAGTTTTTCACTTGGCTGTGCTTCTCCCCTTCACCTGTCACTCTGTGACCCCTGGGAGGGTTGGCCTAGTCATCCCAGTCGGGTTCCCGATGCTTACCATGGTCTTTGGCCAAGAGTAGTTACCAAGCAAACGATTGTTAACTGACTAATAGTAATTCAGGTTACTGTGGAACTTGATTTCTACTTCTATCCTGTGTCTTGAGCATATAGGAGGTGTCTAGTCAACACTTCATGGATTCAGATTTTTCTCATGAATTAACAATCTTTTGCAGCCAGGAAGGTGCCCTTTGATTCTCTCTCCTGAGAAGTGACCTAGTCAGGAAACGGAGACACCAAGTCTTATGATGGGTCTAGCTTTCTTTCTGTTTCTTTCTACTCAGAAGGTCTTTCAGTACCTGGCCTCCTTCTTCCTCCTCAGCATTTACCCTTTTTCCTGCCTCTCATCACCCCTTGAGACCCCATGATGGTCTTGGAAACGTCCCAGATATTTTAGACCTCCTATGCAGTTTCTCCCTTCATATCTCCCTACCTCTAAATTTTTCTCCCTTTTTCTTCATCCCTAGACTCTTTTTTTCTCCTTTGTCTGAGCTCAGTGTTCCCTCTGCTCAATCAGAGGTCAATTCTCGAATGCTCCATTTCTCTTATCTGACACCCTCATCAGCTTTGCACCCTTTTTTGCAACTCTGTCCAGGAAAATATCATGAAAGAAACTCCAAACACATACCGCATACCAGCCCCACCCAAAGCCCCATAGTTCCTTCCTTTTTAGCAATCTGCACCCTTTCTACCGCCCCTGCCCCTATTCTTGTACCTTCCCAGTCTGCAATGTAAGGCTCACACATAGATGCAAAAGATTGCAGAAAAGGCAACAACGTCACCTACAATTTTTACTGGTACTGTGTGTCCCAGGTATATCTCCTCAAACTGTAGGTAGGGCTTTTAAAATTTACTGTAATTCTGACTTCAAGAAATTCTAATTAGCTTTAGGTTCTGTCTTGTATTCTGGTACTATACCACAGGTACCTTTTCCCTCGCGTCCATGTCTTACTGATTGCATTTTCTATACGTGTGTTTTGCTTATTCTTGAGCCCAATCAGAATGGCCTCCAATCAAATTGACTTCAGAGGCTGAGTTCAAACAGAGATCAGACAACCACTCAATCAGGGAAGATATGGATGGAATCCAGACATCGGGGGAGGTATTTGAAAAGATGGCTTCTAAACATCATCTCTTTTAAAACCTGCGGTTCTCCTTAAACTGATCAGTGTAAGAGTTTTGCCTTTTCTTGTGTGTTTTCCACTATATTAAAGGCCATTTGCCCCACCTAGGAGATACCTAACTCCTGGACTTACCTGTGATAGTTAAAGAAATAGTGCTGTTCAAGGGAAAGAGAGGAAAAGGCTGCAAGCACACTTTGGATTAATCTGATCATCTAATGTGTTAGACCAGGAGATCCCTCAGCAGGAGTTAAAATGCTCTGTGTAAGGATGTCACATGCTTCTTTTGTCTAGTTTCTCCTTTTGGATCCCAGGTCATTCACAGACTCAAATAGTCCAAGAGCTAGAAGGATCCCCAAAGGTTTCAGTGCAGGCAGCCTCCATGACTGGCCCTCCATTTGGCCAAAGAATGTCCAATGACAGAGCCCTCACAGCCTTCTCCAGACACAAAAATGACCTTTCCAAATCTGGACTAAACTACCAGAATATTTTTCTTATAGTGGATCAAAAATATTTCTCTTTGACATGTCTCTCCATTAGTTTCATTCTATTTCTTGAAGCTGGGTGGAGCAAATCCCACCCTTTTCTAATTGAGAGTCCTTTAAATATTCGAAGACAGCAATTACAGAGTTGTATCTTTATCTGCCTAAATATTTCCAGTTCTTCAAGTTCCTCATGAGATGGTTGCTTCTACATCTTTGTAGTCCTATTGTCTGGGTCCTGCATTTTTCCTGGTGTGGGGTGCAGAGCAGAATGGAATGCTCTGCCAATCCAAAGGGGAACACGACTCTCCTTCCCTCACCACTCATTTTCCTGTTTCTCCTCTCGTGACCCCGTGTCCCTCACATGCTCCAGACCCTCTGATACTTCCTCCTATAGAAGTAATTCTGGATTTTGATCCCATCTTTCACAGTGGGCTTGTGACTAAAGGTTCTCAGTTTTAGATCTATTTGCGTGAAAGGGAATGTTTTTGCTGCTTTTCTTGATTTCTCTAAATCTTTATTGCTGTTTGTTTGTTTTTAAACTTGAGTTGGTAACAAGGTTTAATTATCTTCAGGGCAGTTTAACCCTTTCATATTCAGCCCTAGGCCCAACATAGGTCTGAGAAATATTTATTGAGTTTATGGTTCATAGCAATATCATCAATTGACATACTTTCTTCTGCTTCGTCATCCTCATCATCATCATTTAAGTGGCACACAACTTCTTTTGCTTAAAGTTATTGCTGTCTTTTGTCTTTATTCCTGTGATACCAATGTTAGTTATGGAGAAAGAGCTCATAAAGTAGCTGCAACAGAATCAGAGACTCGTGCAACCTCAAGCATCATTTCCAATGCACTAGCAAGTGGAGCTAAGGTTAGAACCCAGGGTACCTGACCTCCTCCTGCCCTGTATGTCTAGACTATGTTCCATCTCTGGAGAAAAGTTGGAGCGACACTCACTGATCATCCTCAGTACACGGCAATGAGCCACACCATTAAGGAGTATTGATTGGCTCCCCTGCTCTGAGAACAGTATGCTGTGTGTGATACAGACAGAGAGACCCAGACTGAGTCCGCAGGAGAAAACTGGTCATGATGTCAAATGTGGAGGAAACAACCGATCGGCCTGGTGGGATGCTCTCTATTTATCAGCACAGTTAGTGGAAACCAAACAAGGAAACTTTCCAGAATGACAACCGTGCTCTGCCACTGAACTGTAGGTGAGCATGTGGTTTGTGACACATTATTTCATTTTGCCATCATACCAGTTGTGAGATCTTCCTTGTGAAACTAACTCCATTTTATGGACAAAGAAACTGAGGGGAGAGTGGTTAATTGGGCATAAAATAAGTAGCAGAGATAGGTATCAAGTCTAGATCTGTTGAAGCCTAGAGCTTGTTTTGCCATGTCACATTGTCTCATTGACTCTTCCAGCAGTCCTAGCAAGGGAGCTCTTAATTTCAGCAAAACAAATCTCAGACCAGTTTCCACCGGACACTATTAAATTCCACTACCTTTCTGATGTTGGTGGCAGCTCTGTACCGAACCGTATGTGAAGATTGAACTTGGAATAAAATAATAAAGCTCTATTTATTAAAAACCACAGCTGCTTCATGAGCTGTTTCTCCATAAGCAACACAGACACTACAGTAATGAAGATTTAAAAAACCAAAACAATAATAACCGTAAGCAAAAGAAGCTGTGTGACACTAAAATGAGGAGGAGGAGGATGACAGTGATATGTGCCAGGGCGGGTTAGTGTAAATGAGACCGTGTTCCTCTGGAGAAGATACTATTTGGACATACAGTCCGTTTTCATTAAGGTGGGGAGCACTATGTGTCCAGAGCTCTACAGGGACCGAAAGGCCAAGTGTCCACGGTGGCAAGAGAATCCAGGAGACTGGACCATCAAGTCTTTTACTCAGAGAGTGGAGACCATGCCTTATCTCTCGGAACAGCCCTGTGTGAGCATCCGACTTTATGATACATTGTGATTGTGATACAGGACTTCGTATGCAGCGCATAAGCCATGCAGGCTTATTACTCACACCACACTCACCTGGACCCAGAGACCTCCAGGAACTGAGGACTCCATCTCCCGGAAGTATTTCCCTGAGAAATTACAGAGGACCTCAACCCTGCAACTCACACAAAGGCTGTTCTTCGTGGCCGGAGCCGGACCCCACGCCCTCTGGGGCACATCGCTGAGTGTGAGCACTCTTCTCTCGCCCTCCTCCCACCCAGGCACCGTCCCAACTGGGCACTGCCTTGCCATGCCCCACATCTCCCACAAGGGGGAGCCTCCGGAGGGCAGCTGGGGCTGCGGAATTTTGGAAGCGCAGAAGTTTTCTCCTCCTGTCCTGTAACTGGTTTTCACTCACTCAACTGAGAGATTTCTTTGTTGCAATGATGGGGTCTAAGATAACACTTCTGGAGGCTGCAGACGAGAAACACAGCTGATATCATCTTTTAATGTGTGCTGTTATTTGCCTAGCACTATAAATTAAGGAGGAAAAGTAACAAAGAGCTTGAAGACATGCACAGCTCACAGGCCCCGGGTGGAGGCTGGCGGCATCAGACAGACAGAACCAAGACATCTGAGGGGCAACCAGGAGGTTCGTGTGGCTGCAGAGCACACAGGTAGGTACCCGCAAGAGGACAGTCGTGACGGGGGGGAGGAGTGGATGGAGCATTCACAAAAGGTGGTCAGCAGAGATTAAAGGGGAAAGGCAGTACAGAGAAGTTGGGAGATGGAGGGAGAGAGGAGGGAGGAATCCCAAAGGAGTGCAAAATAAAAAAATGTTTGCAGAGTGTGATGCAAAAGGCTGACCACGGAGTGGGAGAGGGAGGGTTTGGAAAGTGAATCAGAGACATAAGAAGGTTTGAAGTTGGTTCCAACTCGGCCACCCCAGAAACTTCACAAGACAGGAGAGGATGGGAGATTGACACTAAAGGCTCAGTTGCACAAGAAAATTCAAAGTGAGTAGGTGTGCCAGAAAGTCAATCTAATCATTCTGGTTGTGTGTCATATAGCCACACCCACTCCGGACTTTAACCCAAACTAGAAGGAATTCTGGTCTGAGGGTGTTTTCAGGTCCTCTCCGCTCGGAACTCATGTTTCACACTTTTCCCTTTCTTCCTTCGGCTCTTCCACAGTTGCTCTAGGTAATGGATTAGGAGTCAGAAATTCCGTGTTCTAGTCCAGGCTTTGCCACTTATTGGTGAGATTAGCTTAAGAAAGGAAATATCTGAGTTTCCTTTTCTTTTGTCTATAAAAGGAAGACAATAATATATTACTTATTAGCCCTACAGGGTTTTTCTGAGGGTTGAATAAGTCAGATAGTGTGAATGAATGCTCTTAATAGATTACAATTGCTAGTTAAATAAAAGATGGCATTATTAACAATTAATCAGTTAATATATTCTTCCTATCCTCAACAGCGCGTTTGCCTACTGAGCTGTGGAGAAATATATATATTATATATATATATATGAAGAATAAGATAATATATAACATATACATTATATAGGTATATCAGCCTTAACCTACTATCTGTGAGAAAGTTTAGAATTTATGACTCTATTTCCACAGCACATGTTAGAGTAACTTCTTTGGCAGATAAATAGGAATCTTTGTGTACTTACCTTTTAGCCACCATCAAATGTTCTTTTCCCCGACCTCGGCTACAGTTTTGTATTTCTCAAACGTGCAGATAATGATTGATGGTGTCTGCCTGGCTACCTGACTGATGAGTGATTTGTCTGTGTCCTGGACACTGCTGCCGGAGCAAATGTCACACCATGTCTCAGGCACATGGTCAGACTTAATATGCTTGGAAGAAGCAAATAAGAGACTCTGTTAATCAGTTAATCATCCCATCGCTATATTCACTGCCTGAAATGTGTGTGTGTGTGTGTGTTTGGTCTGGGTCATTTGTTACTTAGTTCGTTGAAATGTCTTGGATGAAAATTGGGTTCTGCACACTGGATCTGGCTGGTTGATTCTGCCTGTGAAGACTGAAGTTGGCTTTGATGCCTATAGATGCACTCACCCTTCCCTCGGGTTCCAGAGGCCATGTGGCGTGTGGGGAAGGCAATGTAGATGGTGGGAAAATCACTTGACTTCTCTTGTTCATCTGTCAAATGAAACTGTTACCATCCTTCCTTCGTGCATCCAAATGTAGATGTAAGGAGCACATGCGATTATATTGCACACACCAGCAGTTCGTAACTATCCATGTGCTGTATAATTGTAAGGTTTTATCATCATTATTCTGCTGCATGTTTCTTACTAGTGATTTACCTGTATTTCACAATTAAAATTATTTGAAAAGCTGTCTTTCCCCAGCTGTTAATATAGTCTCTTACATTTTTTCATTTCCACCAATCAACTGATAAATCAAATATTTATAAAGATGCTAAATTTGTTATATACCTACTCACCATCAAAAAGTCTCCTATCTAAATCACATGAATAGATGCACAATGTGTACATAGACTATTTGTATTTTTCTAAAAATACTAAATACATATATACATCCTTTTTTCGCCCATGTGCCTATTCCCCTTTTAATAAAAATATATGTAAATATGTATTTGAGCAAGAAACATATACCTACATCCACACACACAGCATCTTCGCTTAGAAAGCAGATTTCATGGGGAAGAGGAACAAACGCATCACTCTGTCAGCATTGCAGCTATTTCAGAGTCCAGAAGTGACCACAATACACAATTCATGTGCTTAAAAAAAATCATGGATCAATTTCTGCCCTGTTCCTAGTAATGAATATCAATATCTTGCCTCTTCTAGACAGACTGTCAGCAGCTTCAGATGTTTTTAAATGAGTTTTTAAAAATAAATTTGCGAAGTCAATTATTTTGAATCTCATCTGAAGCAATTAAAAAACATCCTGACATTTAAGGTGATATTTTTTCCCAAGTAAAATAATTATAAATAATACTAATTATGAGCAAATCATTCAGTTACTCTCAGTCTTGTTCAACCTTTAGGTTAATAAACCAATCCATTAAAATTCATCTTGCTCAAAGGACCAATTTGTTAAAAAATGTAGCGACCTTTCACCACAAGTATGATTGATATTTTCTTTAACAATAATCAGAGCTGTCTTTCCCAGAACATAGTCAAGTCAAGTGATAGGTATAGAAAACTAGGGTTCTTTTATACCTCTCTTGGTAATACTTCTCAGATGGCACAAAATGATATTGATGATGATGAAGATGGTGGTGATAGTGTACAAAATTAAAACTCTAATGTTAAAGAGAGTACTTTGAAAAGATATTTGAAAGCCTCAAGACAACTGATCACAAAACGCAACTATATTACTCTTCATGCCACAAACAGAGTTTAGATATTCCCCTCTGCCTCTAGTGTTTCGTTCTCACCAAAGGTGTAGGGCAGAGATTTGCAAATGTGTCTCATGGGCCAAATCTGGTCCACTACCTGTTATAAATAAAGTTTTATTGAAACAAAGCCCATCCATTTATTTAGATACTGTCTTTGGCTGCCTTTCTACTATAGAGGCAAAATGGAGTTGTTACAACAGACACCACATGGTCCACAAATCTTAAAATGCTATTATCATTCTCTTACAAAAAACGTCTGCCAACCCCTGTGTTAGGTAATGAAAAAACAACAACTCATCTTTGAATTTATAACAGTAGGTAAAATTTGAACAGCACTTTAGAGTTTATAAAGTCTGACCATGTTATGTTGTAACAGGTATCATTATCTTCACTTAACTGATGAAGAAATTGCCGACTTTTTTTTTATTATTATACTTTAAGTTCTAGGGTACAAGTGCACAACGTGCAGGTTTGTACCCTATGTACAGCCACGTTGGTGTGCTGCACCCATTAACTCGTCATTTTCATTAGGTATTCCTCCTAATGCTATCCCTCTCCACTCCCCCCACCCCATGACAGGCCCCAGTGTGTGATGTTCGTGTTCAAGTGTTCTCATTGTTCAATTCCCACCTATGAGTGAGAACATGCAGTGTTTGGTTTTCTGTCCTTGTGATAGTTTGCTCAGAATGATGGTTTCCAGCTTCATCCATGTCCCTACAAAGGACATGAACTCATCCTTTTTTATGGCTGCATAATATTCCATGGTGTATATGTGCCACATTTTCTTAATCTAGTCTATCATTGATGGACATTGGGTTGGTTCCAAGTCTTTACTATTGTGAATAGTGCCGCAGTAAACATACGTGTGTGTGTGTCTTTATAGTAGCATGATTTATAATCCTTTGGGTATATACCCAGTAATGGGATGGCTGGGTCAAATGGTATTTCTAGTTCTAGATCCTTGAGGAATCGCCACACCGTCTTCCACAATGGTTGAACTAGTTTACACTCCTACCAACAGTGTAAAAGTGTTCCTATTTCTCCACATTCTCTGCAGCATCTGTTGTTTCCTGACTTTTTAATGATCGCCATTCTAACTGGTGTGAGATGGTATCTCATTGTGGTTTTGATTTGAATTTCTCTGATGACCAGTTGCTGACTTTTCTATAGCCATTCAGCCATAAAGTGGTGTAGGGAGGACTTGACCTCTAAAGAAGGAAGAATGCTGTCCCAGTGGCAGCTTTCAAGAAGCAGGAAAGGAGATGGCTTTCAAACTGCAATAATGGCTACCTGTCTCTTTTATCCACCTAGATGTGACCATTGCCCAAAGACAGTAGAGAAAATAAAACTCTTGACATTCTTTTCTCTCATTATCTGACCTTGGCTGGGGTGATTTTAGCCTTGTCTGCTTCTATGTCCTTATTCTCATAACCAGAGTTATACTAATAAACAGAAAGCAAAGCAAAGTGGTTTGCAGTCAAAGCTAAACTTTACTGCATCAACTCTTGCTTATCCATACTGAAAGGAATGTATCCACGCTGAAATTGGCCGTGTGGCATGAATATTCCAAAACAGCAGATAACAGAAAAGTCTTTGTTTTCGGAATACACTATCTTTTAAAAAGTTTGCATTTTGAAACGGTAAATCCTCTCTTCATTATGTTTCTTTTTTATTCAAGTTAATAGCAAAATTATATTTTCCCCTCGAGCTTAGGACATCTATTAGCAAAGTGGGCCCTGAAGTGCTAGATATCAAGAGGAAGGAAGCCTGGAATGAAAACCTTGCCTTTGAGATTCATAGATATAAAACAATTGTTTGCTGGGACCAAAGCTTTTCTTAATCTCATGTTTTCTTGGAAAGGAGTGAGGGATAAAATGAGATAAGTAAGAATAAGAAATTTTTACATCGAACCTTTCCTGAAGATTCCAAGCCAAAGATAAGGATTTAAACAGTTGGACTAATTCAATTTTTTATTCAACCAACTTTTATTTTGAGTGTCCACCGTGGCAGGTACTGGTAAGAGTTGGAGTTTATCACATTGACTAAGAAAATTGATTAGAGAAACAAACATGTGCCTACGTGTTATTAGAAATAAGCAATGGGATGGGAGTACAGATAAAATCTTAAGTATGCTCAGTGGAGAAGTCATTCTTCCTTAGACAATCACAGAGGACATTACGGAGGAAGTGGCATTTTGTGAGACTTGAAGAATACACAAGTGTTTGGCATCTGAAAATGGGAGGGGTGGCATTCTAGGAGGGAACAAAAGCATAAGAGCAAAGAGTGGGATTTAGATGTGTTCAGAAAATTGTTCGGTGTTTGTGGAACGTATGGTTATATGGGAATAGAATAAGATGAGGGAGGTAAAACAGGATGGAACCAGATTCTGGAGGGCCTTGGATTGTAAGTTAAGAAGTTTGGTCTTTATTCTGTAGATAGTGAGAGCCATTGATTCTTTGTGTGCAGGAGAATTACATGATCACACCTGTGATTGGGAGTAGTGTGACAGCTATTGGAAAAGAACTTGGAGGCAGGTCACCAGAAGACGCCAGGTGAAAAAGGTACCTCCTCCACCTTGCACTCTAATTGCAAGACTGCTTCTCTGTCACAACCCTGACTATTGTAGGTTATAGCACTGGCTGAGGACTTTCTGAGGGCATTTATTTAATGACATGCCAGTGGCATTTACTCATAAAACCAAAAAGCCATTGGGGCCAGAAATAGGGGTTTTGGTTACTTCCCCAGACAGGATGCAGTTTGGGTGATTATACATGTGATTCATCGAGGTCGGGAAGCAAATCCTCTACAAACAAACACCCCTCCCTCCAAGCCCAGTGACTCATGGCTTCATCAGTTTGATCCATGGAAAGCTCTTGAGTCCAGGCAAAATTTGAGGTATAAGGTTAAATTACAAATCTTTAGCATTTATCATTACAAGAGAAATATTGTTATTAATTCTTTCAGCCGTTGAAGCAATAGGCATTTATTGAACTTCTATTGTTTTAGGCACAAAGCATATGGCATTATAAAACATAGTTCCTGCCATAAAATATTCCCCAGCTTAATTGGGAAAACAGATATAAACAATACAGAGAGTATCCTGTAAGTATTATTATAGAGAACTGCAAACAGTACTAAAGGATCAGAGGAGAGACACATAGCTGCTTTGGGAGGGGACAGGTGGCATTGGAATTGGGTCTTAATAATTATCCATCATTATTCATTCATTATTTCAACAAATAATTATCAAGCACTTACTATGTGCTAGGCACTCTTCTAGGCATGAGATTTCATGCTTTTGTGGAAATTAAATTCTAATGAGAGGACCCAGATATTAAGCATAGCTGGGAATCAACCAAACAAATATGTACCCTCAGGGTCTTTACACTTTTGTAAAGGTAAGTTTCAGAGAGCAGTAACTAACACCTCGTTTCAAGCAGGAACAATATATGCAAAAAGAAGCATGAATCTAGCTCCCTGGGAGAGACTGGAGAAAGAAACCTCAGGTTTGGGATGCCCAATATGAAAATAAGGCTTATTAATAGCCCTGAATTAAGATGGACAATTGCCCTGACATTCTTTGGCTATAGTGGATAGACATAAGTTGGAGACCATTCTTACATGGAAATTCATAGCATTCAGTCCCCTGACATTCTGATTTTGTAGTATCTATCAGGCACATGGAGTCACTGACTAGGGACTCTGGGTCCAATTATTTGGATTCACTAATACATTCTTGGTACCTTCAATCTAACTGTTTTGCAATGGTTCAGTGCCACGAAAATGAAAACCTAAGACACTGGCCACCTCCTTGCTTAAGTAATATTCAGGTCAAATTCTGTAACAGCCAACTTCGGTTTGGAGGTCATACTTGATTCTCATTTTATCAGGTTGTCTAAAATAACCAGGCCATGAGGTGGTTATTGTTATGGTACTCATTGGAATGGGATTTGACCTATATAAGGCAAAGAACTAGGACAGAAATAGCTCTTCAGCCCATCACAGGGTTGGAGAAATCCAGTATAAGCAATCGTAGAATCACAGAGCTGGAAGGGCATCAAAGTGACTTAAGGCGATCCTGGCATCTGCCTCTAGGCCTGTCTGGAAATTTAATATAAATTCTAGAACTCATTATTTTAACAAATGCATACAAACATACTCATCTTGAATAGTATAGTTACTTTCAGGGCAGTGATGCTGCCTAGCCTTGGGCAAAACATCTTTGAACCTCCTGTTTTATAGCAGACCTAAGAATCTACAGCATATTCTTTCAATATACTTAGTGGAAGAAATTCATTGTCTTTTGAGGCTATTTTGTGTTTTCAAAAAAAACCCAAGTGCCATATTCAATTGGTCCAGCTGGATGATACCATTTTTGATTAAAAATGTATTTAAGGCTGGGTGCGGTGGCTTACACCTGTAATCCCAGCACTTTGGGAGGCCAAGGCAGGCAGATCACGAGGTCAGGAGTTCGAGACCAGCCTGAACAATATGGCGAAACTCCATCTCTTCTAAAAATACAAAAATTAGCTGGGCATGGTGGCACATGCCTGTAGTCCCAGCTACTTGGGCAGCTGAGGCAGGAGGATTGCTTGAACTCAGGAGGCAGAGGTTACAGTGAGCTGAGATCACGCCACTGCACTCCAGCCTGGGTGACTCCATCTAAAATAAATTTAAAAAAAGAATTTAAATGCACTTATAAAATCGTAAGCTGACATTTTTTTTGACTCATAACTGGTTCAAAGGGACTTACCAGCAAATGAAAAAATAATGAGTATATATTCTCCCCGATTGCTAATTTGAAGATATATGAAGCTCTGGTAAGTTGTACAGTTCCTCCCTCCACTTAGTGAACTTACTTGAGGTCAAGGAGCATGTCTTGTTTATCCCAGAATACCCGTCTACCACAGAGACAGAGGTATGTGGGGGCTATTTGTTAAATGAATAAAAAACAATAATTTCATCACTTTATAGTCATATCATGAATTCTTTGTTCATTTTGATTTTTTTTCCATCAAATATGAATCCCATGATCACCTCTTACCTTAAGGCTAATTAGCCAGCAAAACGCAAAGGAAGCAGTATTTGGTGGATAGAGCACTGTTCTGGGAAGAAAAGTCAGGCTCTAGGAAAAATCTGTTATGAGTAGAATGGGTGGCTTTGGAAAAGTTACTTAAGTCTGCGTCTCCATCTTTAAATGATAAAATCTATTATGAGTAGAATGGGTGGCTTTGGAAAAGGTACTTAAATCTGTGTCTCCATCTTCAAATGAAAGGATTGAACAGATGATGGGAAAAGATCCATTTGAGGAACAAACTCTTGAGTAGCTACTTTGTGCCTATCTCTATGTGCATGTGTGCATGCTGTAGGGGAGATTCATTGTTATTATTCTTATTTAGAGACAAGGTCTCACTCTTTCACCCAGGCTGGAGTACAGTGGTGCGATCATAGCTCACTGCAGCCTCAAACTCCTGGGCTCAAGTGATCCTCCCAGCTCAGCCTCCTGAGTAGCTGGGACTACAGGTGTATGCCATCACACACAGCTAATTGTTTTATTTTGTGTAGAGATAGGGTCTCACTATGTTGCCTAGGCTGGTCTTGAACTCCTGGGCTCAAGTGATCCTCCTGCTTCGGCCTTCCAAAGTGCTGGGATTACAGGCGTGTGTCACCATGCCCAGCCCACAGGAGATACTATTAAGGTGGGTTTGTGTGTGTGTGTGTGTGTGTGTGTGTGTGTGTGTTTTGACTGAGTCTTGCTCTGTTGCCGAGGCTGCAGTACAGTGGCATGATCTCAGCTCACTGCAACCTCTGCCATCTGGGTTTAAGTGATTCTTGTGCCTCAGCCTCCTGAGTAGCTGGGGCCACAGGTACACTCTGCCACACCCAGCTAATTTTTGTAGTTTTAGTAGAGACAGGGTTTCATCATGTTGGCCAGGCTGGCCTTGAACTCCTGGCCTCAAGTGATCCACCTGCCTCGGCCTCTCAAAGTGCTGGGATTACAGGTGTGAGCCACTGCGCCCGGCCACTTTTAAGGTTTTAGTTTTGGTCAGTACTCTTGTGTTTGCAAGTGAAAGAAACCCAGCTTAATTTAGTTAGGTAACAAACCAAACTCTGGAAAGGGCTGGGTACACCAGCCTCCAGAAATTACTAGAATCAGGGACCCAGGCACTTCCTCCCACTTTGCCCTAAGCTTCTCTCTCTGGGTCAGCTTTATTCTCTTAGACCTTCCTCCATGAGGCTGGAAAAATGTGCAAAACCTCTGGGAAGTCCTCTGAGCCAGGAAAACTAGAAACATGACTGGCAGCTGCTATAGAACCCCAAGGTGGGATGCAGAGAAGGTCAGCTCCCCCAGAGAAAAGGTTGTTACACAGCCAAGATAAAATAGAGCCTTGCTAAAGCCTGCCTTCTCTTCGTGCTGTCTACTCCGACCCTACTTCTGTCAGCTCCGCAAACACTGGCGACTTTCTACTCTCCTTTCAAGACTCTGTTCAACTTTGCTTTCTCTCAGGCCTGACTGGCAGGGCAGCACTGTCCCTTCTTGTGTATGCCCCCAAGGCACTGAGTCCATCTGTACTGGGGAAGTACACCTTGCTGTGTTGCTTGTCCTGGTCTCTTTACAGATTCTTCTTCCCATGAGCCTGAGAACTCCTCAAAGACATTAACCAACTGCCTTAATTGGTTTTGCATTACTTTATTTATTCAATTATTTATTTATCAGTTATTAACAGCCTACTATGTGGTAGGTTCTGAGGATTCAAAGAGAAGTAACATAAGATTCCTGTTCTCAAGGTGGTGAAGGTCATGTGGGAAATGCATGATAAATAGACACTGGCCGTACAAGACAGTGGGATGAATCCATTACAGGTGTCAGCGCTGGATGCTATAGGAGCATAGAGGAGAGTCTCCTTCCTGGAGCAAGGATGACGGTTGAGAATGCCAGCAAGAGTTTCCAAGAAGGGAAAGGCACCACCCGTAGCCTGAGTCCTGTTGAATATGATTGAGCCTTGTTGTGTGGGGTCTGAAAGGAGATAGCATTCTCTGCAGTAAGAACAGCAAATTGAGGAAGTCAGGGGATGCCCCAAAGAGCAACATAATAAAAGGCTTATGTTTGGGTGTGATAGATAAGACAGAGACACATGAAGTAGTTGGACAATAAGACAGTTTCCAATCAAGTACTAATTTTGCAGTACAATGAACTACGAGTATAGAATGGATCACCATGCACTTATTCTGGAAATCTCTCAGAAAGTGTGGGTTCTGACTCACTCCTTGAGAAATGACAGTGCTAAATCTGAGATTAAAAAAAAGTCTGGGTTTCAGTCTCACTCTTCCAATTATTAGCCTGTTGATATTTTCTCAATCTTTAATTTCTACATCATGAAATGAAGACACTAAGATTCAACTCTCAGAGTTGTGTTGAAGATAAAATAAGACTTGTAAACTGTAAAGCACTGTACAAACATAAGTTGTTCATTAAAACTGTTTATCTGTAAAATAGAGAATTTTTCATTGATAGATATTTGGATGACATAAAAAGATGCATAAGTATACTTACATGCGATGATACAATATTTACATTAAAAATATGTTAATTTTACTTACTGTATAAAAATCTTGGTTAATGCTATTGAAAAATGCAAATGTGTTAATGAGTTGACGGTGTCTTTTTATACATTTCTGACTCTTAGGATAGGGCAGAAAAGCAGCCCTTCAGGGTAGGCCGTCTGATTCAGCTGTACGTGTGATGTGCTAGGAATTAAGTAGTTCAGGTGTGCTAATTTTGAGGTTAAACTCTCTCCTAAGCAAACTGCATTCTTGTAGACAGAAGTTTTACTTGAAGATTTCTGTCTCAAAATAGAACTCTTAAGTGGTGCAACTTTCTCTTCACTGTCTCCATTTCCTCCTCTTTAAATGACCATAAGCAATGGCAGCATTTTAAAGTCACACTCATACAAGTGATGTTTAGAGAAGTTTGATTTCATTAGTCTTATACTCTGGTCAGATGTAGGCAAGGGCAAGGAACATCCAACAGATACAGAATGACCCACTAATGGCATCTGAACTCTTTTGAGTGCTTTTCAAAGACTATCGGTGAAATACCAAAATGTAATTGACACAGTGTGTTCAGGCATGCAGTGTAAATGATCCTTCACTCCACGTGCTCCATCAGTTCTAGACAGCCCTTGGCTATCTTGTGAGAAGAAACCCCTGCTTTGTCTCCCTCGTTCTCACTGATACCAACACTGAGCTGATCATTAGAGAGGAGAGTGACTCCAGTGCTTTTCCATGTGGCTGTGAACATGGCCCTGAAAAGCGTCAAGAGAAACATTAGAGATTTGTCACTCACTCTTGCTTAATGATGAATTCAAGGAAGCTAAAATTGGAGGCCCATCAATCCCAGCTATGGGCTCAAAGTTATGGCCAGTTGGTAGTCCTCTTTCTCCACCCATTACTTCATCCACCTGGACCTAACTGTTCTAAGAGCTACCTTTCTAAAACTTATGTAAGGAAAGAGAGCATGACTCTTTTCTTGGAATATGAAGTCTATGAGATATCAATACAAGTTCTACAAAATAAGGAGGTATTCTAAGGTCAAACAAGTTTAAGAAATCCTGAATGTGTCTCCACTGGACATTCAAAATGTACATGAGCATATCTAAGGCTGTAAAATAAAAATAATACAATAAAGTAAAATAAAATAAAACATTTGCTTTCCCAGTTATTTGACTTTAGAACTGTTATATTTAGTAATACTCATTAACACCTTGAATACTTCTTGCTTCTAGTTTTTAAGAAGATAATGTTCTTAGAGAAGTCTCAGTAAATAGTCCTCTTGAAGGCTGAAGTCCATGCTTTAGACTGAAAAAAAGTTGAATGTAGCTTGGATAAATCTTATAATTGAGGAATACATGCTTACCATCCAAGGGTTCTTTTTAATAGCCAATTCTTTATTAAATTGAGGGTTTGCCGGGGAGGTGGGAGGTGAAATAAGCAATCAGCGTTCGAGCCCATTCCTTATTCAGAAAAAAATTTTTTCTTTTCTATTACTGGCTAGATCTCACGGAAAATCCCTTGAAAATGCTGAAATGGACTTTTCCTCTCCCTCTCCTCTGGCTGTTTGCCTTTTTTTCATAAAGAATGAGTGTAGATTTGATTTGTAACTATTATAGTTTATATTTGACGGGACCCTATGGAAAACTACTAGCCAAGAGAAAGAGTAATCACTAGTAGTTTTAACTGTAATCACAGAGAAATCCTTCCCTCTCCTTCAACCTTTCCACGGCTCTGTAATTGTGAGCAGTATCTTTCATAGGACGTTTCCCATAGGTGCTAAGATCATATTTTCTCTCCATATAGGTTCTCCAAAGTATCTTTTCTTTTCTACCCACAAAAATAGACAGGGAGTCAGGCAATGGGATCAACTCTATTCATCATACATATCATTTTATACCTCTTCAAGGAAGCTTTCCTTATCAATTTTCTTCTCTAATCACTGCTTCTCCCAGTATTTCTTCTGAATCTATTTAATGTGTAGGATGTTATTTTACCTATGGTGTCACAATAGTTTGCAACTGATCGTAGTTTATTCATCTGTGTGTTTTCTCTGTCAACTAGAATTTAAAGTTCATCGGAGGCAGGTAAAATATATTTAATTTTTTCATACTATCTTCAAATCTTACATGCAGTAAGACTTGTACAGAGTTTTATACATAGTGGGCATTTGTTTATTTGAATTAAAAATAATTTACATGGAATGAATGTCAGGACATCTACTCATCTCCTGGGTTTTCTATCGATATGACTGGAACATGAACATTGGAGTCCTCCTGACCTGAGCTCAAATCCTAGGCCAAACATATCAGTAATCTTTGTGCTCTTAATCAAGCTACTCTTCTTCTCTGAGTTTCCATTTTCTCATATCCACAATGGGGATCTTGTATCTACCTTTTCCTAAGAGACTACATGAGGAATAGTTAGAAGTTTAAGTTCTGATGTCAGACAGTTCTGATTTGAATTCCCTCTCTGCTACTTTCTACCTCATATTGAACAAATTGGTTAACCTCTGATGAGCCTCATTTTCCTCATCTGTGAGTTAGGATCCATAAGAGGATTTATCTCATGAACTTGTTTGGATTAAATGAAATAATGCAAGGAAAACTTAGAATGGTACCTGATATCTAGCAAGCATTCAATTAATGTTAACTGCTACTATTGAAGAGTACCTAGAATACCTGATGCTGGTGGGCTCAAATAAACCATAGTTCTTTCTCCTACTAATTCCCATCTTTAAATCCATTGCCATGGCAGATGCACTTTGCAGATCTGTTGGCTAAATGCGTAACTTTCATTGCAGGAATGGCATTCTGCCTGTTTTGCCTATCTTAAATGGCACAAAATTCTTCTGAAGGAAAAGACTTTCTCAGGAAGATAATACATATCTGGATTGAAAAGAGCTTACGTTTTTAAAGTGTGGGTTGGAGACATTTTTTAATTGAACACAGCCATTTTTTATCATGTTGATTTCCTCAGGATATGAATCAGAGAGAAAGAACTGAAGTCTTGTCTCAGGAAGAAAGAGGGCAGGCAGAGGATTTTTCACTGGTAAGGCAACTTGCACACTTGTCCTTTTCATAGTGAGTCATGATCTATGATACATTTCATAGCAATGTCTATGAGTTTCCAATTCTGGAATTAGACATGCCAGCCAAATAAGGGAGGGAGAAGAGAATAGACTTTTAATCCACCTCATTGCCATTCAGAGTTCTAGAAGTGGAGCTTCAAGAAAAGGAGTATTCTAGCACCCACTTTTAGTCATAACTTTAAACACATTGAGAAAAAGAATTAGCTAATTACTTTCCAAATGTTTTCAGCAGAGCAATTCGACAGGGTTTTTCTCTCCGCCCCGCCCCCCCATAACTAGCTCTAGCGTTCCAGAAAAATCAAAGTCTCCCTAATCTCTTTCCAAATCGTTTTTTTTTTTTCTTTTTTTTTGGTATGACTTGAGGCTAACTTTTCTTTTTCTTTGCCTTCATACTGGCTGACCTAAGCTCTTCTTAAAATGATACTGTAAATTTTTTAAGTTATTAAAGCCTACCTTCCCTAGTTTTTTTTTTTTTCTAATCAAGGAAACTTAACTCACTTGAAAAGCTCTCTTATATCCAATTTTTTTACACTTCAAGTCACTTTGGGCTGATGTTCTAAGGATGTTTCCCAGCTATTCTAGTAATAAATAAAAAACACCAATGCTTTGTTACCATTGGTCCTTCATATCCATGGGTTTCACATCTGGGGATTCAATTAACTCTGGATCAAAAACATTTGGAAAATAAAAGGATTGTTGTGTCTGTACTGTACACCTACAGATTATTTTCTTGTAATTCCCTAAACAATAAAATATAACAATTATTCACATAGTATTTACATTGTATTAGATATCATATGTAATCTAGAGATGATTTAAAGTATACAGGAGGATGTGCATAGGTTACGTACAAATACTACACATTTTATATAAAGGACCTGAGCATCTGCAGAGTTTGGTATTGGCAGGGGATCCTGGAACCAATTCTCTATGGATGCCACGTGATGACAGTGTATGCACTTGGGTATCCCCAGGACTTGGTGCCACTCAGAGTATATTACAGGTGCTTAAAATGGTGACTGAATAAATATGACCTTATATTTCTATAGCTTTTAATGCTTTATGGAAAACTTCAATTTCCTTAAAAAGTCCTGTCTGCAGTTGTCTTATTTTCACCTTTTCCACCACCCAAAATAACCTTACATTTGGCTATAAAGTCAGTAAGTATTAGAGTGGAGACCAGAACTTGGTCTCCAGTTCCCAGCCACACAAGTTTATTGCCTTAACCTGAACATTTGCTACAGTGGTGGTGCTAGTGTTTTGAAAAATGTAGACTTCCCAAACTCAACCTTGTACTCATATAATGAAGAGAATAACAAGAGTACAGACCAGTTCTAATATGCCTTTGTTTGGGGAATATATCTGAACATCATGTTATTTTTAAATTGTAAAATGTGACTTGTTCATACTTAGCTTTTATTCTTCTCTGACCTTGAGCTCCAATTCTCACTGCCTTTTCTACAAGCTCATCATTTTTTCACATGGTGTCTCTACATTGTGTTCTGGTATGAAATATTAATGGCCCACAATGGGGCACTTTTAATCTCTTCATCACCAAGATGTAGGACATCTTGGTGCCTTGATTAAATAGCGCGTGGTCAGTGTGAGGACTTTGATTCTCCTCCTGGTGAAATTCTTTCTGTCACAAGATTTCTTCAATGTAAAAATCAACCATCATTACTATTCCTTTCATTACCTCACTGGAGTTCGAACTCAGCCAAAGGAAGATATTAAATAATCAGGGAGACAGGGTCTCTTGATTGAACTCCTTAAAGACAGGGACTATGTCAGAAATTTATGCTGAGCACCGTGGCTCACGCCTGTAATCCCAGCACTTTGGGAGGCCAAGGTGGGTGGATTGCTTGAGGTCAGGAGTTCAAGACCGGCCCAACCAACATGGTGAAACCCTGTCTGTACCAAAAAAAAAAAAAAAAAAAGCCCAGCGTGGTGGTGCATGCCTGTAATCCCAGCTATTTAGGAGGCTGAGGCAGGAGAATCGCTTGAACCCGGGAGGCAGAGTTGCAGTGAGCTGAGATTGTGCCACTGCCCTCCAGCCTGGGTGACAGAGTGAGACTCTGTCTCAAAAAGAAAAAAGAAACTTATATAGCCCCATCCCCTAATCCAGGGTCTGGCACAGAGCAGGTACTTAATATATTATTAATTACATTGAATTGACATCTATAAGAAAATTCAAGAAATCTGAGCCTTGTGACTTTGTCCATAATGATGTGGCCTTAGCTAAGACTCTGAGCTTCTGTTTTGTCATCGGTGAAATGGGATCTCTGTCTACCTTTAATGGGAATGTGAGAGTCCTAGGAAATTTGATCTTAAGGAATATTTGTTTTAGACTTCACAGACTAGATGGAGTTCTAGTTTTTAAGTGAATAATTTACAGACTAACGGGCTTTACATGAATAATCAAAGCAAACTTGTGGATTAATATTTTTAATTAGTAAGTCATTTTTGACAAATTCACACAACCCGCGATATCTGTTTTTTTTTTTCTTTAATTCACCTTCCATTATGGTCAACTTTACTATTGAAATGAAATCATCAACTTGAAGATACGTTGAGAAATGGTGTCGCAGTCTGGATTCATAAATCTTAACAGGAAGAACCTGGAGCCAAGCAGCTCACAGCATTATGAAATCAGTTAAGTCAGGCTTCTGGAATATGTGAGCAGTCTACCACTTTCTCATTAATCTGAGGCAGAATGCCCAGAAAGAGTATTTCGCAAAGGTTAGTGCAAAAGAGAAGTCCGTTGAATCATTGTTGGGTGTTGGATAGCGGAGCAAATTTATTGCATTAATCAATGGAGGAAGTCTGTATTCTAAGATTGCCTTGCTAAGAAAGTCATTGTAAACTTGTAAATGAACAATTCTGCTTCCTCAATGGCTCTCAAACCTGAATGGACATCAGAGTCATCTGGAGGACTTGTTAAATCACAGATGGCTGGGTACTACCCTTAAAATTTCTTCTGATTTTGTAAATTCTAATTTGGGGGTGGGGTGGATCCCAAGAACTTGCAATTATCACAAGTTTCTAGGTGGTGCTAATGCCACAGGATGGGGACTATACCTTGAGAACACCGTGCTACTTGATTTTCCTTTAGATTGCCAAGCCTGGTGAAAATAAATGTTCCATGGGACTGCTGCTCTTTTCTGAGACCGATTTAATGAAATAGGACTTAGATAAGCCATCAATAGCACAAGCCACAGGCAGACATCTATGGGTCAGAGTGTCTGTATAGAACTACAGTGAACCCTAGATATAGGGAAACAGATTTAAGCTTTCAGCTCAGCTGCTTCATGACTTTGTAGGACATATTATTGTGGTCTGTTCCAAGCTCCTTCTGGAGTCATCTGAAAATATATTGCCAGAATCTTTAAAAAAAAAAAGGGAGAGGAGATATGTTTTCATTTTCTTTCAGGTGGTCATTCCAGGTTGTCATCTCTTTTCCAACAAACAGGCCATGTATTCAGGTATTCTACCCTCTTGCTTTGTGATTTAATCAGACAGTAGACAGTTATTATCTGTCAAGTTCTTTTAAGTCAAGTTCTTATTTCATATAAGTACAATGTTATCAATTCTGGTTATTTTCCTGGAAGCTCATTTTATTCAATTCAGTTCAACACCCATTGTGTGACTTCCTATGCTAAGCACTATTCTAGGGACTTAAAAAAAGACATGACCAAGACAAACACCAATCCCTACCCTTGCAGAATCTACATTCTAGCACAGGGAGACAAACAGTAAACGGTACATCAGCCAATATATTATATTCTTCATAGTAAATGCTATGGAAAAGATGAAAATAAAGCAGAGTGATTAGGTTTAAGACTGGGGTGGGGCACTGGCAGAGGAGGACCATGTGCACAGTTGCAATTTTAAATAGGAGTGTCAATTGAGCAAAGATCTGAGGCAGGTGAGACTGTAAGTATATATCCAGGGAAGAGTATCACAGGCAGAGAGAACAGCCTGTGCAAAGGCCCAGTGGCAGGAGACTGCCTGGTGCATTTAATGAACAGCAAAGAAGCCAGCATGGTTGATTTAAAGAGATGGAAGGGAATGTACTATAGGTCAGAGAGATAACAGAGAGGCAAGGGTGAGGCCCCATAAGGCTTTGTAGGTTACTGATAGAAGACTTTGGCATTAATCTGAGTGAAATGGGTGTTACTTCAAGGTGCTGAGGAAGAGTTGACTTTTTGACAAGGGTCTTTCAGTATATTATGTAGAGACTAGATGAGCAGGGCAAGGATAGAAGCAAGCAGACTAATTAGGAGGCTGTGCCAGTAACCCAAGAAAAAGATGATGTGGCTCAGGTCATGGGTTGGTCAGTAGAGGTTATGGGAAGTAGTCTGCATATGGATATATTTTGAAATCAAAATTCAACAGGATTTTGTGATAGATTGGATATGGAGTGTGAGTTGAAAAGAAAGCAAAGTTTTGGCTTGAGCAACTAGAAATATAAAATTGCTATGGATTGAGATATGGATTGAGATGCTACTGATTGAGATGGCTATAGGAAGAGCCAGTTTGTGAGGAATATTGGGGTTTAGGTTTTGGACATACTGGTATTGAAATGACTATTAGACACCGAATTATAGATGTCAAGTCGGTTGTTGATCATGCATATTTGGAGCTAATCAGAATGTCAACTTCCCCCAGCCAAAGATGGAGACCTGGGAGTCATCAACATGTTGGGATTACAAACTGTGAGGCTGAGTGATATTATCAAGTGAGTGTGTATAAATAAAGTAGAGAAGACTGGGACTCAGCTCTGGGGGTCCTCAGAATTATAAGGGGAAACTGAGGTGTGACTATCAAGGTAGAAGAAAAACTAGGAGGTTTTGGTGTCCTAAAAACCAAGAGAATGAATTGCATCAAGTAGAGGGGAGTCAAAAGTAGTGCCAAATATTGCTGATAGATCCGGTATGATGAATACTGAAAGTCACTCATTGAATTTTCCAGCGAGCATCACTGGTGACCTGAACAAGAATATAATTTGGTAGAGTTGTGATAGTTAAAGCCTGGTTTAAGTAGCTTAATGGGGAATGGTAGGAGAGGAATTGGAAACAGTGAGGAAATCCAACTCTTGAGGTTCCTGCAAAGGGAAGCAAAGAAATTGGATGAAAACACCTGGGGAAAGTGAGGTCAACCTAAGGGGTTTGTTATTGCTGCTGTTTCTGATTAGGATAAATTACAATATGGTTATGTGCTGATGGAAATGGTCCAGTAGAGAGAGAGAGATTCGTGTTTTAGAAAACATAGCAGAAATTCCTTAAGCAATTTTATTGAGTCAGCAAATAGTGATAGTATCTAATGTCCAAGTGGAAGATTTGGCTTCAAAGAGAATATAGATTATTTCCATCCACAGTAACAGGCATATTTAGGGTAGTAATGCTGCTTGGGGAGGGAGTAGATATAGCAGAGAGGCCCTCTGTAAAATTCCTTTTTATCACCTAGTTTCTCCATGAAGTAGGAAACATTACCTCATACAATCTCAAAAATTGTTCAAAAGAAAATGAAGCCCAGGTATATGCCTCTATAAATATTTATTCAAAAAATAAAACAAAGCTAAACATAATACAAAAAACATGCCACAAATGTTCTATTTTTGGAGTTTTTCTGCATGAAGCAATTGAGATTTTAGAATAGGGATCTAATGTCTTCTCAACTAGGGACACTTCTTTTCCTGGTGAATGTCTCTGTATTAAGCACAGGCATTCTTCATTGCTTCATTAACCTTCAGATTTATTCAAAAATAGGGATATTTATATGTAAGTTTTTCTATTTGCCAATTAAATGTGCATAAATGTAACTTTTTTAGATGTTATATGTGGGTGGAGTAATTTCTATGAAAAATCTTTAGCCATCTCTTGCTCTTCATTTCAACAAGATGACTGGCCCCCATCATCTTATCAGTGTTGTCAGTTTGGTACTTTGTAGATATTGGCTGCAATTCTTAAACAGATATAAACAGGAGCTTCCACTATTCTTATTTATAATAAGTACATAAACTTAAATCAGAGATAGGAAGCACCTATATGATTTTTTAAAAAGACATACTGGACCCTTTAATCTAAACTCTGTTTCTTCTCTGGTATAAAAAAAAGTCACTTTTTGGAGGTTAGAAACTATATTTTAGTGATTTGCTTGAACAAAATTTACAAAACACAACTCAGTAAGGTATTGCATAAATGTTTTGCAATTGTAATGATCTTAGTTTGGGCTGGAATATAACAAAATAGTATAAACTGGGTGGCTTATAAACAATAGGAACTTATTTCTGACATTTCTGGAGTCTGTAGGTTCAATATCAGAGTACATGCCTGGTTGTGCAGGTTCCTCTCCTGAGTTATACACTGCCAACTTTTTGTTGTATCCTCACATGGTGGAAAGAGAAATCTCTGGGGTCCCTTTTATAAGGACACTAATGCCATTCATGAGGGCTCCACCCTCATGACCTAATTTTTTCCCAAAAGCCCCACCTCCTAATACCATCACATTGGGGGTTAGGATTTCAACATATAAATATTGGAGGGGCACATATATTCAGTCCATTGTAATAATAAAACATATAAGATAGATGTTTTAAAAATACTTTTTAAGATTCTTTCATATTAGTGATCAAGTGAATTTGAAGCAAAAGGGGAATAACTATAGTATTGAGCTCATAGGGTTGTAGAGAAATGAAGTGATATTTTCCATGTAAAGTAACTTAGGGCAATGCATGGCCCATGGTAAGTGACTAATATGTTACTATAGTAGGTATAAGATGGTGATGGGGTTCCTTAAGAAAAATTCCATAAAATTGACAAAATTAGGGGGCTGTTCTTAGCTGCTGTGTGTGTGTGTGGTTTGTGTGTGTGTGTGTGGTTTGTATGTGTGTGTTGTGGGCAGAGGGTGACAGAAGATTACTATAGCCAGCATCAGTTTATCAAGCACGAATTTAAAGAATGAATTGAAAGAAACAATTCATCCAGCTTTTATGTGCCAGGTACTGTAGTAAGCATGTTAGATACACATTGTATTTAGTCCTTATGATAGCCCTGCACAGTAAGTTGTATTAACCCAATTGTATGAATGAGGAAATTGAGTTGGGGGGAAACGATTAAATGCTACAATGGGAGAGCTGTCTGCAATTTGTTAAGTAAATTAAAAGACTGAGCTTATCTACTAAGCTGTCCATAAAAGAGCAAAATCCTTACCAAGGTCACTATGGGATTTGATTCCTAAGTCCTCAGTCTTCTTTTCACTATACTAAGTTATTGACTTGCTCATCTAAATCCAACCTAAATTCAAATGCATGTTGCTGGTTTGATCAGAATCAAGAGATTTGCTTACTCTTCAGTTAGTCATCGGATTTGCCTCTGAACATGTATGTAGAGATGGTTCACTCTTTTGTACTGGTAAAGGTTGAAGACAAAAAGAAAATCTCACCTTTTGTCCCTTGAAAGAAAAAGCTCTTCCCATTCCAGAAGACCATGGTATAGTTTCCTTAAAAACTAGCTGTGTTTCAAACTCAAACGACTCTTGCTGTGGTTGATGAAAAGCACAATATTCCTTCTCTCTTCCTGTAGGAATGCAGAAACAGGAAAAGAGAAAGAAAAAAAAAAGAAAAGAAAAAAAGAAAGAGAAAGAATGAGAAGAAAGAAAGAAAAAGAAAGAAAGAAAAAGACAAAGGGAGTGAGGGAGGGAGGAAGGAAGGAAGGAAGGAAGGAAGGATCTAATTTATTTTTTTTCTATTCAGAACAGAAAAAATCAATTAGAACAATAACTTTTTTTTCTCCAAAGGGGGCCAAGTTGTAGCGCTCTTTGGATACTTGGAAGGATGTCATACCCCATTCATTTATGGCAATCAGTTGTTGAACACTGAGCAACTTCATTTATAAACGAAGGAGAACAGTTTGGCTGGCAGAACAACTTACAAATATTATATTTTGTACCTGAGTTTATTTTAGAACAAAATATATATCAATATAATCATTTGAACACTTATTATGGAAATGTCAAACCTCCAGTTTTTAACCCTTTGAGTTTTTTTTTAAAGACGTGAACATGTAAACTCTTTACTGAGTCTATAGCTGACCCCATGAAAACAGGAAAAAATGATGCCAGATCCTCAAAATGTTTCTTTCTGTAACTTGGATGGAGAGGTGGAGAATTCTCATTCTGGAAGGGAGAGGAGAACTGCCTGGTTTCCTTTCTGAGTTTAGTATGAGAATAACTCTGTGCAAATATATGAAGGATTTATATTTTTCAATAATGAAAAAACAATTTGCCCACCCACAACCACCAAGGTCAGTTTAGAACAGGAGAAATTTAGGGTAGTTTTAGCATGGGGCTTAATGGCTAGAAAGAGTAACTAAAGATATAATTAGTTACTAGGAGGAATTGTGATCTTCTTTTCCCCAGAGAATTTAAAAAATCTGCTCAGCATCCATTTTGGATAGCCTAGGTGCTCTTCCATCTAGAAACAGGCACCTGCACTCATGATTCTCGTGGGCCCAGATGTGGCAGAAGTTCTTTTCCCCTCTCCATCTCAGGACTTATTTATACAGTGTATGTATTTTATAATTTATGCTACAAGTGAATCACAATTTGTCATCGTTCAATGGCCAGCTCACTTGCTTCTTTTGGCTAACTGTAGAGGAACTGAACTCCCTGGAGAGAGGGAGAGAAACAGGCAAGAGGGCAGAGACCCAATGGTGCTGCCTCCAAGGAGCCGGTGACTCAGCCCTGAGTTCCCCCACCCCCAACCAACTTCATCAAACCACAGCCCCCCTAATGCACAGCTTAACATTTTCTTTAGTGGTGCAACCTTGTTCTGAGATTACAGGGAATGCTGACTTTTATTAGGGTTCTTTCAACAAACTCATTTAATTGTTGCTGCCCCTTAGCTAGTGCTGAGTCATTCTCAAACTTCACAGCATTCCACTACAGCTCATCCTTCTTGACTTTCCTTTTTTTTTTTTCCTTTTCCTTTTTCCTTTTTTAAGTTCTCTTAATATTTTTTATTCCCAACAGACTTGTCTTTGGACAAAATTGAGAAGAACTCATAAACTTGGCTTCCTCACTTCTGCTCCTCAGGTGAGTTTAATTCCTATTTCTATTATGCAATGTCATTGAAGAATATTTCCCCAGGTTTCTGTTGAAGAATTGCCTTTTTTTATCTTTTTGATGCTGCCACTCTTTTAGAATTAACCATGGAAAAACTTGATGACACTTCCATCCTTCTTGTAAAATTCATCTTTGGAGTAATTTTACAGTGTGCGTTTTCCCCTTGGACATTTTAAAGAGCTGGATTTCCGCCTCTTTGCAGAGCATTCTAGCAGCTGTGTCTCATTTGCTTTGCAAGGGCATTTGAAGAAATTGCTATTTTGTAAGCTGCTTAACATATGAAATAATTGTTTTAAAGCACTTTACAGTTTGCTTAGTGCTTTCTGTTGTTTTACACCACCATTTCTTATAGAAGCTCAGGATGTATTATTTACATTTTTCAGAGAAGGAAATAGAGGTACTGAAGACATAACAGCAGCTTGGCAGGCAGTTAATCTCCTAAATTAATCAACAGATTAAAATCTCTCCCTTCAGATCCTTTAATGCCTATGACCAGAAAGCCTCATACCTTTTGACCTAAACAGGTAGACAGACATACCTGCTTTGCTTCACAGCAATTTGCAGTCTAGCTAGTTTTGGATCTACCCTAATAAACTGCCTCATTGATTGGAAGTGAGAACACTGTTTGGACAGATTAAACATTGTTTGGCTGTTTTTATTAAAAGTGATGTACTGGGTGGCTAAAAGCACTTGTTTTGGAGTCAGACTGCTTGGGGTTAAATCTAAGTTTCAACCTGTATCAGCTGTGTGGACTTTGGTGAATTACTTAACCTCTCTCAGCCTCACTTTTCTTACATGTGAAATAGGAACAATAATTGCAAATTCATGGAATTATTGTTGTGAGCCTTAATTGAATTAATCCCTATAAAGCTCTAAGCACAGCGCCCAGCACACAGTAAGCCTTCAGTAAATGTCAGCTGTCAGCGTATAGTGGTTCAAAAGGTGGTTACCTGGCCATTTTTCCTGAGGTTCATTTAGGTTGATTCATTTCATGAAATTATACATCTGGCCCAGTCAAGACCAGATATCTTAGTGGTCTTAACAGATAATTGGTGGGTAGACAGAACTTGTACTAGTGCTTCCTCTGCTTTAGAGTGCTGTGATAATTATAACGTCTCATTCCTCTCTCTCAAACACAAAGTGGCGATGTTGTTTCTCTCGAGTAATTTGCAGCATAGACAAAGGACCCCATTCAGTACTGCCCATGGTATTCGACCTAGCACTTTCGGAAGGGTAGCACACAAAAAGGCAAAAGACAACATGGGTTTTCTTAAAGCTCAAGGAGAAAGTAAGGTGCAGAAGAAGTAGTACCGATCTGTGTAGTTGTGAACTGGCTGTCGTTAGGACACATAGGACTCAGTCCCACATCTGCTTCTCACTTCCTGGGTAAGCTGGGCAACGCATTCTGCTTCTCTGTACCTTTGTTTCTCCAATTATAAACAGGAATGATAATACCTGCAGGATGGCCAACTTGTCCCTTATTTGACTTGGCCATTCCCATGGCAAGTGCTATGTCCCAAAATCCTCTCAGTCCTGGGGAAAACTAGGATGGTTGGTCACCCTAAATACCTGCCGCTCTTCTCTTACTGTGTTCACCATACGGGCAGCAGAATAAAAATGCTTTGACATTTCATGAACCGAAGAATACAATAATCAGCTCAATTCTGAACACCCAAGTTCTAAAAATAGTGCTTTGGGGTATTGGGAGAAAAACATAGCAATACAGTATATTATAGTACATTAGTTCTTAAGTAAGAATAATGCACCTTAATTCTTGGTGCATCATTCTTGGTGCTTAGAAATATGTAATTGGAACCATGTTTTACATCATCCTTATGTGTTTACATACACGTAATTGAAAGTACACTAGAGTATTTATACAGACCATTTAAGACAAGTACTTTCAGGTGGTCATGACGATAATTTGCATTGGAAAAACCTCATTTGGATCATCTTTACTTCTTGAAAAGTTCTGTTTTGTACCCAAGGCATATTTTGGATGTGATTGCCATTTATAACAAATTGATTGATTGGTTTTAGAAAACCTCAAAGGAAGACAAAAGAGTCTGAGGAAGGTGTCATAATTGATCATCTACTTGGTATCAAAAAATAAGTACTCATCAACAGGACCAAGACAAGAATGTCCACAAACCCACAAACATCGTTTACTATATTTGTATTCTTGGAGGTCAATAAATAAAAGAAAATGAGAAAATTAAAAAAAAAAAAATAAGTACTCATCAAAGTATAATAGTACATTGCCAGTAATTAATGTGAAGCAGCATTGGTGTTCCAGAGATATGCAAAAATACTAACCAGTGTGCATACTCAGGAATTCGTTTCCACAAAATGATTCATTTAGTTTGCTTTCATGTCATATAGAGATTGCACTTCAGTGGAACTTCAAAATGTATAAGCATGTGTTTGCTTGAAAAGTCAAAAGTTTGTTGATTGACTTTTATTTGTGTTTCACCCAGAGGCATCTGACTAGAATCAAGCCAATGCACACCCTATAAATGCTAAAGTGAGGCTTCTCATAGACATACACAGCAAAGATACGAAACACATATGCAGTATGTATTAGTAAGAGCATCAAAGTTAGCAAATTTCATTCAATTCAATTGCTTATGTAAATACAGAGAAGTAAGATGTATTTAAACAATTAGCCTCATTTTTGCTGATTTTGTGCTTGGCTTTTGAAATGGGACTTGCAAACCTCTGTTAACGGAGATTAAGGGAATTGAAGACCCTGAACATGTCACACACTCTTTCTTCGTCTACCCTAGAGGACCAACTGCAGGCCTGGATACATGGTACTCAGTAAAGCCTTGTTAACTTACATTGAATGTTCTTTGTATTAATAATTTGAAATAACATAATGAAACCAAAGCGAGAAGGGCATGGCCTAGCATTCCACATTCAACTTTTCCCCAAGGAATGAACTACTTTACCTCTCAGGCAGAAGCAAAGAACTCATTCAAAAGCAGAGCTGAAGGCTGTTGGAGTTATTGTTGTTTATATTTCTCTGGACAGAGGAGTAATTATGTTGGCTTCAAAGGCCTTTTCTTCTACCTTCCATCCTGGCATGCTAGTGCTGGAAGAAGCCTCCATTCCGTTCCTACATTTTACAGATGGAAACCCAGAGAAGGAAACTATTTGCGCAAGGTCACAGATGCAGACCTTCTCAGATATTTGTTAACCCCAATTTAATTTCCCCACATTTCACTGAATAGAACTGTAGGTGATTTTCTTGGCCTTGGCCCTTTTTTAGTTTAGGAAGTACCCTCCTTCCTAGATCCTTCCCACCATCCAGTGTTGTCCCTATCCCACCACTTCTTAGACAACTCTCCTTCCTTCCAGTGCTTTCAAATGGCATTTTCTTTGCTCTCATCTAGCACACCTGTACATTCATTCCAAGGTTTCAAGACAAGGGAATCTTCTCAGTGACCCAAAGTGCTTTGTTTGATATAGTGATGCATCACTCCGGGCTTCTACCAATTTAGCTGAGGCTTCAGTAATGTGAGTCAAGGTTTTGCTTTATGGTTAATTTAGCTGGTGATGAGAGCAAGCTGAAACTTGTGAGAAGAGACATAAACTGTAACAAACTGAGGTCAGAGCTGGAACAGAACCTCCAAGAAGACAGAATGCCTGTGGCTCTGAGAGCATCGTTCCCTCGACAATAGTGATGCAGACAGAAAGTAGAAAAATGACAGTCTCTGTTGAGGGGCAGATGAGGGCACAAAGGTTTTTCAAGACTCAGTCCCACAGAGAGGAAATCTGCTTGAATTTATTCAGGTCCCTTCCTT
This sequence comes from Hylobates moloch, assembly GCF_009828535.3. NCBI lineage: Eukaryota > Metazoa > Chordata > Mammalia > Primates > Hylobatidae > Hylobates > Hylobates moloch. The sequence goes on along the minus strand of NW_026652286.1, from coordinate 94,983,094 downwards.
TTAAATCCTGATTACCCTTGGCTCTGCTAGGTGCTTAAATTTATGCATCATCGACAGGTGATTCTTATGTAAGAATGGAATCTCGGGCGTGATAAATTTGGTCTTGAGAAATCTCAGCTCAGTGGCTGCAGATGGCAGTGTCATGATGGCAGAGTTAGAGAGCGGCGACCTGCTGGGCTGTGGGCTGTCTGTAAAATGGCTACTCTGTTCAGAACTGTCTGAGCCAATTCTTTGAGCCTCAAGGTCATGACCAAGGGGCACAGCCCATCTAGCAACATTCTTCCTTCTCCCTTGCACACTGCATCTGGCTCACTCAAGGGTTCCTCAATAATTGGGTTGTAACCTGTGTTCTTTGTGAATACCTTTATCATTGGGGATCTCTGTCTATCATGACTAGTCCTGTTAAGGGTCAATTCTATGCTTGTAAAGAACTGCTTACACTAGAGGATTTGCACCAACTGGGTTGGGTTGGCCAAGGAGATATTTCTGTGCACTCATCCCAGTCAGGTTCTATCTGTGATCTAGGTCCCTTTTTAGTGGCAACTTTTAGTTCGCAGTTTCTTAGCCTTAGTTTTGAAGAGTTTTGAAATCCCTAAAAAGTACACATGCACACAATTGTGAACATATATGCCTCTCTCTAAGGAGAGGGTCTACCACTTTTATAAAATTGTTATAGGAGTCTGAGACCCAACAAATAATAAGAGTCACTATTGTAGATGGAGAAAATATTCTGAAGCAGCCCTTGTTTCCTTACAACTAGATTTCCCACTTTGAACTTTGGATTGAACCTGATCAGAGGTAAGCAACACAAGGCAAGCTTGGGTCCTGGCTTAGACCCTGCCTCTACATTTCCTGAGTATGTGAGCTTAGACATGCCACTTCTCTATTTCTCACATCCTTATTTAGACAATTGATAAAATATTACCTGCCTCATTATGCCATTGAGAATTAAATGAGAATACATGTAAATCGTGCAATGCACCTGGCATTTGAGAAATATTCAAAAACCAGTAGCTAATAGTGGTGGGAGCCCCATGGAACTCATGTCCCCAGAGCATGTGGGCTGATGGCCAGTGCCATGTGTCTTCTTCCCTTCTGCATTTTTAACTTTTTCCTGCCTTTGTCTATTCACTGAGTCATTAGCTGCCATTTTTATTCCTCATAAGTATCAACTTACTTTAACCACAACCCTTTTAAAGTGTTTTTACAGATTTAGGTGGTAGAAGTGCAAATTTCTTACATGCATCTATTGCTTAATGGTAAAGTCTGGGCTTTCAGTGAACCCATCACCCAAATAGTGAACATTGTACTCAATAGGGAATTTTTCAACCGTCACTCTCCTCCCACTCTCCCACCTTTTGGAGTCTCCAATGTCTGTTTTTCCACTCTGTATGTCTGTGTGTGCCCATTGCTTAGCTCCCACTTATAAATGAGAATATGTGGTATTTGACTTTCTAGTTCAAGGTTATTTCCCTTAGGACAATGGCATTCAGTTCCATCCACGTTGCTGCAAAAGACATGATTTCATTTTTTTTTTTTTAAGACTGAGCAGTAATCCATGATTTAATCACCACTTTGAGAATATGACATCTCATATTCTGAGATGCCATATTCTCATCTTTAAGCCCACTTCTTATGAGCAAATAATAATTGGCATTAGACTACCAGCCCCCTATTAACAAGTGTTACTTTTCTTTGAAATGAAAATGTTTTAATAATTTTTAAAATTTATTAATGATATGTAATGTGTATTTTAGCTACCGACATTTTTCCTACCTTACTTGTCTTTCTCTTCTCCATTCTTATTCTTATTCCTCATTCTTCTCTCCAAAGACCCCTGCAAACATGACTTACCTTGGAAACTATAAGAAAGGATGACCTCATGTGAGGACACTCATCATCCTGGCATTAATGTGCTTCTCTTCTATTTAGCATTTGAGTCCAACAGTATCTGATCTCAGTCCTTCTTTTCAGAATCAATATTTTCATAGCAAGTGTAGCATCATCTTAAATGGGGAATCCCATTTTTTTTAAAGCTAGAGCTGGCAGTTTGGTGAGATTGGCCAAAAATAATTTGAAGAAAGAATGCACTAAGGGTGAAAATGTTATGTTTATAAAAATATTATGAAAGCTAAATGTGATGCACTTGAAAAATGTGGCAGGATATTTCACTGTATATTTATGAAATCTGTATCCAAACTATATCAATAAATACTATTCAAGAGAATATAAAAATTTCTTCCATGTATGCATTTCTGTTCATCTAGCTCATTGCTCAACCACAGAAGGTTATAATAATAATAATAAAAACAAACAAAATAAATGTTTGTTAGATGGATATTTATATTACAATGTAAATAACTTATTATTTATATTTTATTTATATTACGCCCATAAGGAAAATACAATAGTCCTCTATGTAATGTGTTGATGAACATAATATTTTGGAAGCTCAGTTAACCGAAAAACCACTAAAAGAAAGTGCCTTCTATGTTTGTTTTCTATAACAAATAGAAATTTTACAGACTATGGATGTAAGACTTTTGAGTGAACCTTTGTGAGTGTGTGAATTGCCATTTAGTTTGTTAGCAGTTTTGTCATTACATTCGATCAGATAGAACAATTCTTTAGGAGGCCACAGCAGTCTTGTGGACGTGTACCCTTCCCTCTTTATCTCAATCTTGGATTTCATAAAAGAAATAACGAGCAAAATTAGAATGGTATGGGCCTGCCTGACTCAGGGACGTCCAACCAAGTAAGGGCAGCAGCATGTGCTGCAAGAAGTTTCAAGAGCCTGTTGTCCCAGTGGGAGGACTCGCCTGAGAAGTTAGGGTGGAAGGATAGCAGCGTGGCTGGGATATAGCTCCCTACAGCAGCCAACTTCTTCATAAGGTGTCACTGAGCCTTGGGCATTGGGGCATTCAGAAGCAAGTGGGCATGTGCAAGGACCATAGAAACAGGAAGGTAACAAGAGCAAAAGAGAACGAAACAAAGAATTTATCTCACAAAGGAACAGTGCCGTTTTTCTTTCCTTTATTGCTCTAAGAGTCCTGTATTCACCTTTCGTCACTCAATACTGGATTTCAGGTGTGTTCCTTATATTCTTGCTTATACTGCTCATTAACCCTCCCTGTTTTACAAAAACATTTAGACAAACACAACCTTGGTTCTTACCTGGTATTTCTGTTAGGGAATGAGAAAAAGTAATCCATATTTATTGGACATCTATAGGTGCCAGGTGACTTTACGTACTCTCCAACTCAACATGCTTTAGATGGAAAAAACGGAATATGAGGAAGTTAAGCAACTTATCCAGAGCTTCCACCTAGGTGGTAGGACTGTGTTTGCAACCCTTGGCTGTCTGCCTCTGTATTTCTACATGGTAACTCCTTAGGACAAAAAGAAAATTCTGAGAACCTGGATAAAAGGACATGCTTTGTGATAAGAAATATTCTGTTTGAAGATTTATTTTCTTGTTTCCATGCACTCCTTTTGTATACAGGCCAATACAGGGGGACACTCATTTTTTCTCCACATATGTAAGCTTGAGTCTTCCCCCATCTTTCCTGCTAATGCTACTACAAAGGTTCCATGTTAGATAGAGGTCAGGGTCCATGACTTCACTTCTGGTATAGGGCAGGCCAGTATGGTTATGGGAGGTAAAAATCTGGAACAGAGATGATTTGTCACAGCCAGATCAAAGGGTTGTATATGGCCAAATACTGGAACTCCTTGGTTTTCCTTTAATTCATCTTGATGTTTAAAGTAGTTGCACTTGAGCTTGAGTTTATTCTAAAACAATGTTGTAACTCACTTCTGGGTTCCTTTTTCAAGTAGTTTATTTAGTGTTAAAATTCCTGTGCTTCTACCTTGAAAATTTCCCAGATGCCTTTCCTCCTCATCCTCTATCCCTGCTGCTCTTTCCCAGTGAGCTTGAATCCCTGGTGAAAAATATTACACTGACTGCCAAGTGCAAGGCAACAGATATCTCTGTGAAAACTAAGTTAAACAAAATCCAACCACTTCTAAGAACTTGCTGAAACATACTGAAACATCTCGTGTGTTAGTGTCAAGGTCAGGGAGCCCAGACTACACGTGAGCACAGGCATTTGAGTCTGTCAAATGAGTCACTCAAATGGGAATGTTGGGTTTTTTTGGCTGATGCATGTCAATATTGCTAATGCATAAAATATATCTGTTTGCTATATCACAATTTGCCATCACGCTAAGCCATAAGTTTAAGGGGTGACTGATGTACTGAGCACATTTGTCTTTATAAGGAGTTCCTTGTTGCAGAGGCAGATGAATTTTATTGAAGAATTTTTAGTTTCCTCTTTCCTCCTTTCCTCATCTCTCCCTGCTCACCTTCCTCTTTTGTGCTTCCTCAATACTTCTACAAGAGAAGTACTTTCTCTCTCCCTTTTTTTTTTTTTTTTTTTTGTTTTGAGACGGGATCTTGTTCTGTTGCCAGGCTGGAGTGCAGTGGCACTATCTCAGCTCACTGCAACCTCTACCTTTCTGGTTCAAGTGATTCCCCTGCCTCAGTCTCCCAAGTAGCTGGGACTACAGGCGCAAGCCCCCACGCGCAGCTAATTTTTTATATTTTAGTAGAGACGGGGTTTCACCATGTTGGCCAGGATGGTCTCCAGCTGCTGACCTCATGATCCACCTGTCTTGGCCTCCCAAAGTGCTGGGATTACAGGCGTGAGCCACCGCACCTGGCTGAGATGTACTTTCTCATTGCCCATGGACGATGCTAGCACACATGCAATTATTTGTGTATCATCCACCTTCCTCGCTAGAGTGGAAATTCCATGCAGACCTGTTTTGTCACTCATATATAATTCTTCTGTAAGTCACTGGTGCCAAGCACAATGGTTGGCACAAACTAAGCATTCAATAGATTATTGAATGAATGCAGGATACAATGAATGGAAGAAGTACGTTAGTTTATTTTGCTTCATGTTTGGCTTTGCTGAAACATTTGGATTTTTTTAGTATTATTCACTCATACTGCTTCTCTCTCTTCCTCAGTCAATATTTATTGAGTGTCTTTACTGTGTCAGGCACTGGACTAAGTGCCAGGATGAGTGAGATGTGGTCCCTTCTCCCATGGAAGGTCCAGAGTGGGCTGCAAGCACCATGTTGGTTCTGAGTCAGTCAGCCATACTTGATGAATCACCAGCCACTGTGGGTGGAGCCTTGAGGTGGCTCTTTGTGGGAGGAAGCAGAGGAGGAAGATATTTTCCTCATTCACTAGGCTCTCACGGCCCATAGGATAGTGAACAAATAAGTACATGAAATGTATAATATATGCCTAGCGAAAAGAAACAGTGGAGTATAGTACAAATGACTGGGGATACTTTTAGAGGTAAAACAATGAGATTTTCTACCTGATGTGAAATCTCCCTGACTTGTTCAGCTAATATGTAATTTATTTAACAACTATTTTTTTTCTGTACTTCTGTATGCCTGACAGTATGCCAGGGATGGGCACATGGCAGTGAACAAGAAATGTGTGAGACTGCATCTAAGGAAGGTGCAGGCCAAGATGTCTGACTCAGAGGTGAAAATGAGAGTGAGTATGAGTGAGAGACATGAGAGTGAGAGAGTAATAGGGAAGGAGAGAGACAGTAAGAAAGTCAGAAACCACATCTAAGGGATCTTAGTACTCTATTTTTAGGCCCAAAGAATTCTGAAGATGGTGGCTGTCACTTGAGGAATTTTAACTCTCTGCCTTAGAAACATTTTCAAGAAAAAACTTGGTATTGTTGAGGTGACAGAACCTGAGTGTCTTCGCCTCTGTGCTGCTGTGACAGAATACCACAGACTGGGTAGTTTATAAAACATTGAAATTTATTTTTCCTATTTCTGGAGGCTGGGAGGTCCAAGATCAAGGTGCTGGTGGGTTCTGTTGTCTGGTGAAGGCTACATCCTCCAGAGGGGTACAGCCTCCTCTGTGTCCCCACATGGCAGAATGATGCATGAAGCCTCTTTTCTAAGGGCCTTAATCCCATTCATGAGAGAGGACCCTTCATGGTCTAACCACCTCTTAAAGGCCCCACCTCTTAATACTACCATATTGGCAACACCTGAATTTTGGAGGGGACACATTCAAACCATAGCAGTGAGTTTAGTGGAATTATGACAAATGTTTAAATAGCATCAGCAGTCTAGGTTATTGGTAGGCTAGCTTATTTCCAGATGTCTTGTTTAACTGTGACCTAAGATCTCCAGTGAATTTTAGAGTTTAGCCTCACCATCTCTACTATCCATACTCTATCAACCTTTTTTAAAAAAGTCCGTTCCTGCTTTTAAAGTAGCTAGAAGCATCCAATCTTGTGTTCATTTAGTGCATATTTGGTACTTGCTATGTGTTAGACAGGGTTCTAGACCCTAGTAATTCATTAGCCCAAAATCACCACCCTGTGTTAGCATCAATAATCTTGGCCTTCCCTTATAAGATACATTTCAATGTGTCTCTGAGTCTTTAGACTCCAGCTTTTGATAAAAGGACTTATCATAAGGTCTGTGATTTGCTTTTAATTTCTAAAGGAATATGAAGCACAGTTGAAAAACACAGAAACTCTAGAATTAAAACAATTTGAGATTTTCAAAAGGATGGCCCCTTTAAATAGTCCTAAATCACCACTTTATTTTCTCAGGCTCACTGGCAAAGTCAAGACAGGGCTCAAGGGGCAACTACCTTCTATACCATGTCTAAATGAAGTGTGTTTTCTTTTCAATATTGACTGAAATCTCAAGACATCTTGGGCACAAGGCTAGGCACTTTCACATGCATTATTTCTTTGCATTGTTCCAATAGCCTTGTGAAATAATATCTCATCATTATTCCAATTTTATAGATGAGAAAATTGGGGCTCTAAGTGGCTAAGGAAGGCATCCAACACCATACACCTAATAAGGTAGAGAGGACCGAAATCCAAATTTATTGACTCCAAAGTCCTTTCTTAGATAGAAATCTCTTTCAGAACATTCTTATTAAGATGTAGAGCCTTTTCTTGGTGACTCTAAGAAACGCTTCTGTATCTGAAGACAAAAGGAAAAGTTAATTTGGTTTTGGATTTTGCCTTCTAAAACCTTTGGGGTTTATTGGGTGTTACTATCACTTGCCATTTTTTGTCCTCTACACTTAAAATATGCCATACAGCTCCCTTCAACTCAGCCATCTGTGCTCTTAGCTTTTAATTTTCATAAAAATGGCTGGACACATTCTTCTTATTTCATAAATACCCAAGACCAAAGGGAGACATTTTATTGGCATTTTTCAGTAGTCTTTCCCTAACATTGTTTTTCATATCTGTTCCAACACCTTTATATTATTCTGCCTTTCTTATGCGTGTGTGTTGTGTTGTATGTGTGTGAGAGAGAATATATTTGTTATATTATTTGTTATAGTTATTATGTTAATATATTTATTATAATTATGATACAAATGTATTAGAAATTAAAATGATATGTTTTAATCATTTAGAACCAATGCTCAGATAATGTCCTTACTGGTTGGTTTTAATAATTAAAGACTATAAGGAGCAAGGGTGAATAGGAAGCAGCTTCTGAATTTGAAAGGTGTCCAAATGATAGCCCAAGGACCAAAGACAGCTCAAACCAGGTTTGAATAGTTCATTTTATATGGCTTATATACAGCAGACCTACCTAAAGTCAGGGAATTGGATTAGTCATGGGTATAGAATTTTACAACTTCAAGGTGCATTTAAGATCCAACCACTACATTGTAGAGAAGAAACTACATTCTGGAAAGGTTCGTGATTTGCCCAAAGTCAAACAGGAAGTCAGAACATGATCTAAACCAGCAATTCTCAAACTTTTATCTGTAAATAGACTGAGATTAACCCCTCATCAGAAATATGACTTACAAATATTTTCTCCCATTCAGTAGGTTGCCTTTTCACTCTGTTGATTGTTTCCTTTGCTGTGCAGAAGCTTTTTATTTGATGTGATCCTACTTGTCTATTTCTGCTTTTATTGCTTGTGTCTTTGAAGTCATATCTAAAGTAGCGTTGCCAATGACCAATGTCAAGAAAGTTTTTCCTATTTTTTTTTCTAGTAGTTTTACAGGTTCAGATCTTACTTTTAAGTCTCTGACTTGTTTTGGGTTGATTTTTGTATATGATATGAGACAAGGGTCTAATTTCATTCTTCTGCCTATGGATATGCAGTTTTTCTAACATCATTTATTGAAGAAACTATTTGTCCTCATTATGTGTTCTTTGCACTCTTGTCAAAGATGAATTGACCATAAATATGTGGGTTTATTTATGAGCTCTCTATACTGTCCCATTGGTCTATATGTCTATAGGTTTTTATGGTACTACCATGCCGCTTTGTTTACTGTAGCTTTTTAATGTATTTTGAAATGAGAATAAATGCCTCCAGATTTATTCCTTTTATTCAAAATTGCCTTGGCTATATGGGATCTTTTGTGATTCTTCGTGAATGCTAGAATTGTTTTTTTTTTTTCTATTTCTGTGAAGGGTGCCATTAGGATTTTGATTAAAATGGCATTGAATCTGTAGATCACTTTGGGTAGTATGGTAGTATGGACATTTTTTTAACAAGATTAAGTCTTCCAATCAATGAATATCGCATGTCTTTCCATTTTTCTGTGTCTTCTTTCATTTGCTAAGCAGGTAAATCTTAAGTGTTTTCACCACAAAAAAGAGAAAGAAAGGAAGAAAGAGAGAGAAAGAGAAAGAACTATGTGAAGTAATGGATGTGTTAATTAGCTTCATTGTGGTGATCATTTCACAATATACACATAAATCAAAATATATACATTTCACAATGTATACATATATCAAAACATTAAGTTGTACACCTTAAATATGTACAATTTCTATATGTCAATTTTACCTCAAAATAGCTGAAAAAAAAGAAAAATTGTTTACAACACAGATCCCAGGATCTCAATTTCAAAGAATCTGATTCAGATCGGGGGTGAGTCCCACGAATCTTTAATGATTAATAAGCCTCCTGGGTGATTTGGCTGCAGGTGGTCCTGAGACCACACTTTAAGAAACACTAATCAAGAATCAAGGCCTTATGACTCTTAGTCCTGTTTCTTCCCAAAGGACTATGTTGCCTCCCTACATTCAAAAACATTCCAAACAATACATAAGAGTCTTTGTAATTCACATTAGTTCTCTTATTTACTGACTCAACAATTAATTCCTGATTGAGTCATTCATTGAGTAATTTTGTTTTACTCAGTCAGCCTCTGTGGTTTGCCAGGAGCTACAAATAAAAGATTAAAACACAGTCACACCCCCAAGGAACTCATATAATAGTAACAGAAGTAACTACCATTTCTTGAGCACTTTATTTATACATACGTCATACAGTTTATCTCATTCACCTGTCTCATTCCCTGCCTTTCAGTAAGCCTGTATACTATTATATTATAACCACATAGTTTGGGAATATTTCATATATATATATGTGTGTATAATCACATATATTCTCTTCAACTTGTTCTTCACATTTAATATGTCTTAGAAGTATTTCTTTGTCAGTTCTTGCTTTATATATGTCTAATATTTCTTTATAAACGCTACAGAGTATCCCTCAGCATTGATATTCATCAATACTGGGGATGTATCTGATGATTCCCATATTGATGAATAGTGAATCGTTTACATTTTCACCTATTACAAATAGCATAGTGATGGATTCTGAAGTAGATATTATTATATCATTTTATAGATAAGGAAATAGAGAAAAGTTAATTACCTTGTCCCCCAATGGCAGACCTTGGATTCAAATGGAGTCCTGTCTATCTCAAAGACTACAAAGTTCCTTTCTTTTTACTATGATGGCTTTTAATAATTCCAGTGAGGTGAGAGCTGGATGAGGTGGGTACAACAGAATCATCAAAAACCTGGCTGTTGATGGAACCTCACAGTCACTTGAGGAAGCAACATTTGAGCAGAATCTAGGAGCCTTCTGGGAAAAGATGGAGAAAACTACCCTAGAAAGATGTTAGGTTTATTGCAAACCAATCAATCATACTCACTGATCACCTACTAGAGGAAACCTGTGATAACACTTGTGGGAAGATTTATAGAAAGAAGATGTATTTGCACATCAGGATTTTACATCATGATGTGTGCCTGTGTGTGTCTGAAAAATACTAGCATAGCAAGCTGGTGAGTACAATATGAAAAAAACCAACAACACCTACTTCATTTGGCAGAGCACCAGAAATGAGGGGGTGATGAGGTCCTGTCTTTGTGGCATGGTAAAAAAAAAAAAAATTGCCCTCTTAATTCAGTTTCTTCCTCTGAAATGAAGAAAGTAAGATCTAGCCCCTGCATACGTGACAGGATTTTGCAAGGCTTGGTTAATTTCTGTAAATGTTTTGAGCTCCTCTGAGGTGTGTGTTCTGTAAATAGGAGGTATTAATAGCAGCCGTCAGAACTGAAACAAAACTGAATTGAGCTGCAGTCATTTTCCGGGAAAGAAACACAAACACCCATAAAGCATGAAGCCCATACTGGATCTGTCACATTGGTCCTCCTTTAAAAGGCAGCCTGGGTCTCATATAGGACATGGTGACAGCTCAGGCCCTAATCTCAAGTGGGAAAATTCAGGAGACTAGCTGGATTTTCTAACATTTAATTTCCCAGCTGATTACTATGATTAAGAGTCCATCTGGCACAGCCCATTTGTGATGTATGTGTGTGCAGGGAAGTGGGAATCTAGTAAAGGCAAAGATCTAACAGGAAAAAAAAATAAAAAAAAGAAAATGCACAGTAGAGACAGTGCCATTTTAGAGCCCTCCACTAAGATGTTTAAATAGGAATTTCGTCGTATTAGCATTAGTGAGGCCAGTTGGCCATATGTTATAAGAAAGGCAGTTAGAGAGAGAGGGGTTTCTGTTTTCAGGGCTTTTATGTTAGCTTAGTGAGGATTTGGTGATGCCTTTGTCTACCATGGGTCTAGAGGGGCTGTGAACTGCTAAGAAGAAAATCTAGCTCTGGGTTTCAGCAGTAAAATGCCAACATCTCTACCTGCAAACTGCCATCAACTAAGCAGTTGCTGGGGAGACACACAGCTATACTTCTGCACATGGATGGGAGGGTGATAATTTAGGATGGGGGTACCCTGGGGCTCACAATCCGCTTGCTCACATCCCCCCAAAAGGAAGCTCTGAGGAGAGGTTTGAGGCAGCCATGTGTTAGCTCTCATATTGTCATGGCCCCTTCAGGGTAACTGCATTTCCCACATCTATCCAGGGGCAAGTCAATCTTATAAGCACTAATAGGAATTACAGATGTGCAGACACGAAGGTTCTGATGCTCAGCTCAACTCCTGGATGGAATTTCTCATAATTTTTTGTTACCCAGGGGATTCTATGTAAACCTGTTCCAGACAGAGTTTTTATTGTACTTTATTTCTAATCTCCAACCAGGCTTCCCCTTTGGAGGTCAAGCCTCTAAGTCTCCTTGAAAATTCCTACCTCAGAGGTAGGGGCTCCTGTCTCCTGTGGTCATTGCTTTTGCTGGGGACTCCAGGTCCACCAGGAAAACTCATCAGCAACTTGATCTTAATCCCTGGCTGCATGCACACAGGTCACTGAAAAACATCTGGCGGCCCTGACCCTTCCTGTTCATTTACCAAATGTACTGAAAGTGGGGAGGGACTGGAGAACACATTTTTCTTCCTCCCTGGTGACAGAGGGATGAACTAGGTGATAGTCCAGCTTCATGAGGACCTGTGAGTCCTATCTATTTTGCTCATAAAAAGGACCGATGACCTCTGTTCAATGGCTGGAAAGTCTCCATCCCTGTGGGCCATTATGGTAGCTCCTGAGGGCTAAGGGGAAGAAAGCGTCCTCTGCCTCATCTTGGAAATGTGAAAATAGAGTGGGTTTCCCTGCAGGTTGGAATCAATAACAAACTGCCTTGTCTCTGGGGAAGGTGGATTTCATGGCCCACCATATGAGTTCAGCAGAGAAATCTAGATCAATAGGAGTGAGAGAGTCTGTAATATGGTACCTTTAGGCATCTGTATCTGAAAAGGGACTTTTATTTGAATTACTTGGACCTTAGACTGGAGCTTCACCTCCATGTAGGAACAGCAGTCCATTAGTGATCCTTTGAATTTATACTGAGACCTCGTTCACAGTGATAAAGCTTCCTTAGGGCCTAAGGTCTTCTGGTGCCTCTGTTTGTGGCTGAGTGTCTTAAATAAAGGGCAAGTCTGCTACTTTTAAGTCCTGTTCGGCCATAGCTGTCTAACCTTGTAGCGGGAGGGAGCCTGGCAAAGTCAATAAGGTAAGATGGAAAGCATCCACAGCTCATTACAATGGCTTCTCCTCGCCCTTGCTTGCCCTCACTCATCACCAAGAGTTTGTTTCCCAGTCTTCCCAGAAGAAATAGTCATGCCAGTCTTGTCATGTTGCATTGGCCTGAGAGAGGTTTTTGTTGTAAAATATATTGTCTTACTTAGATTCTAAAGAGAATTAGACTTGGGATTAATGGATTTGAGGGTCCTGGCTGCACCAGACTTTCTCTTTTTCTTGATTTTTTGCTTTTAACGGAGGCTTAGCTATCGGCAGGTTTGCGTCTTCCAGTGATGGGTGAAAGGGGATGCGAATTGTTTTGTGTTTTTTTCTACCTTGCTCTAGTAACTTAGATTGTGCCCTAAAGATTGTGTGAATAAAATGTGTCAGACCTGGTTAATGCAAGATAAAAGTCAACCTGAACTCCTTCTTTATTAGCAAGGATGTCCAGAAATGATATAATAATAAAAATATTCTTCTCAGGAATCCAAATATTGATCACAGAGAAGCTGCTGATAGCTTTCTCCCATTGTCATGGGAAAGATAAAGACCTGCCAATACAGAAAAAGTTTGGGATCAGCCAGGAATGGCAAATATTTGGTCTACATTTTATCATCAACCTTCTTCCCCATGGCAGTGATAACTTACTAAGTGCTTATAAAACTCTTTCCTACCAAGATCAGACATGATTTCAGAATACTTCTCACTTTCCAAAAAGCTCCAATCAGTCCGTTAGAGTTGGAGTAAGTGGCTTAATTTTTAAAAATAAAAGTAAAAAATGGTGGCATCTCAACTTCTCATGGTATAATTAAAATGTCTCCAGAAGGAGTTTTGGACTGCATCTGTGATTTTTCCCAGCCTTTTCTGTTTACAAATCATTTAGATGCGAGTCAAGATTTGACTTTCCATTTACCCCACCCATTCTTGTCTACCACCCCAAAAATACCACACCAAAAGAAATGGGAAATATGACCCTGCTTCTATGAGCCATCCATGAGGTGATGTCTGGTTCACATTAAATGTCAGAAATAAATTATTTATGTGAGATGAAAATACAGATGTAATTATATTATGGATTAATTTTACCCAAGAATAGCATCTTAACCATTTGAATGCCCCCCGAGAGACACTAGCGATTTTTAAGTATACATTAATAACCACCTGACTTGTGGATATATAGAAAACATAAATATTTTACATAGGATACTTTGTACTTGATACCCTCTCTTCAAAGCTTGAATTTGTCCTCTCCTCAGCCCTGTCCATGTAGGAAAACAATACAAATTCGGAGAGCACAGACAATTAACTCAGGTAATGGAAAGCTGGGCTTTAGTTTTAGTCTAGATAGTATAAACCATTTTGCAGAATTGTGAGTGAGGCCTGTCATCTGTTGCTTATGATCAGAATGACAGAAACGTGCCAATGGATTGGCATGAATAGAATACATGTCTGGAGACCATTCTCAACCTGAATTGATCTCTGATGCCAGCCCCCAAGATGAGCCATTGGTTGCTTATTCTTTGGGGTTACCCAAGATGGCAGCACTGAAGGCCACATGGCTGGGGTTTTCTATACCTTGGGATTACATGTGATACAAAACAGCTGGCTGACAATGCAGAATGAGGGAAGGGACACCTCCAAATTCCTTCAGCCAGACCTAGAAAAAGGGGAGAAAAATCTGAATTCTAAAGCTGTCATTACAAAAATATACGAGCTTGGGAAAGACACTTAACTTTTCCTCTATGTCAACTCTCTATGCAATGTGGAGTGATAATACCAACTGGACTTGGGAGACAATTGCTGAATGATGTGTAAAGCATTTCACAATCTGGAGCATTAGCTCATAAATGATGGAGGCAGAACATTCTGTTCCTTAACCTGTATGTAGAGTATAAAACTGAATTTTAGGGTGGAGTAAAGGAAGGTCACTTTACACAATGTGAAAAAGATGTATTCTTTCACTTCAAGGCTAGAAGTGAGAGATTTGGATGACAAGTACTTGAGTCTGTTTACACATATATGCAAACATGCCCCAATACCCCTGTTGGAAATAGAAGTTGTGTTACTTTATTCTTTGAGGTGTGTCTGGGTAGCATTTAAATTTTTCAGCCACTGTTAATTTGGTGATTTTTCCTTCTGCATCTCAAAAAACAAAAACAACAACAACAACAAAAAAACCAGGCTTCTTAAGGATTTTCCACTATGTTTTTTAAAACTATATTTTTTCTATCTGAAAGTTATCCAAATGCATTGATGCATCTGGTGCAGTCTCCCTTCCAGTCTGGCCTAGCCATGTTGCTTGTTTCTTTCCTAATAGCTTTCATTTTTCCATGAAGAACTGGTAAGGTTGGAGGGAGGGGAGGTGGTGGTATAATGAAAGGTGTCTCATGTGTTTTCTGTTCTTTAGAGAATTTGAGAAAGCAGTGAGCCAACTTATAATAGAAAGCATTTTCTTTGGCAATCTACATGGGAAAGAATCCTCTATTTTAGGACCATTTGTTGCATCGATCCTGTAAATTAGTTCTTCCTCTCTTTGATCATATAGAATCATGCAGTATCCTAACAAATATGTCTTCACATTAGGGTGAGACAATTCTCTGAATCCCAGCAGGCAGGAAAAATAGGCCAACAGGTGCCTAGGCAGGATTTCCTGGGGTTCAGGCTACTGCATCTTCATGGACAAATGAAAAAATGCAGGTGTCACTGCCCTGCCCCCAGGCCAACCAGGTCACAGGGTAATTGCCCAGTTGCCTGCTGAGATATGCCCACCCTGAGCTTCTCCCTCCAGGTTCATTTTTCATTTTGATTGAGTCATGATGGCTTAGTGCCATAAAACATCTGAGGATATGCTTTGTAGGGAAAAGGTCATAAAAAACTCCAATGATCTCCCCTTCTCTAAAATTGAGGGCTCCTATGTGTAAAGGGTAGGCAAGCAGGGCTAGTTACAGGACAGTGCCTTTCTCTGCAAATGGTAGGAGCCAAATCTCCATCTTGCTAGCTTAAGAGTTGCTTGGCGGCCTTATTTCAACTGAGGCAGCACAGCTTGCTTTAGCCTTGAAGTGTGAAAACCAAATAGAGGTTGGCAGAGGGAAGAGATGGAAGATGCATGGCCTTCTTGGAGCATGAAGAGACACACCCAGTCCTTTGCAGAATGCAAAGACTTTTCCCATCCCTTCACCAGGATCTTGTCCCACGGCCACCTGTCCAAGGATTGCAACTAAATCAGCAGGCTCGATTGGGTGCTCGTCACTGGAGCTTTTCTGTTGTGGCTGGTGGGCAAATGTTGTGAACTTCCCTAATTTGGGAGGGGACTGAGCAGATGGCTCACCTTCCAACTGCCTTGTTGTGCATCTCACTAATCCCACTATCATAGTGAGGCAGGGAAATACACACTCACACACACGCACACACACGTACACACACATGCGAGCAAGCACACACAAACTCACATATAAACACACATATGCACACATACACACAAACACCTGCAAAAACACAAACACACATAAGCATACACACTTGCACACACACAAACATACATCCTCAAATATACATGCATGCACATAGAGGAGACACACACATACAAAGGAACAAACACATTAACACACATGTGCACACATGTAAACACACACACATGCACACATGCAAAGTCACACGTGTAAACCTACATACAGATTCGATTTGGGGGCATATAGTTTGATCCAGTCCTCTGAGCAATTATTTAGGACATTTGTTGTCTGCCTTCTCTCTGTCCTGGGGAAGATTTTAGAAATTCTAATAGGAGAGGCTGAGAAAGGAAAATATTGGCTTCTACAGTACAAACATCCCTGTCCTGAAAGAAAATGTTAATTTTCTTCTAAATCAAATGTTGACATATATCAGCTGCTACTGAAGATGTATCACTGTGGGACAAGCTCTCAGTTCCAGCGGGTGGACATCAGGCTGAAATCCCTCCTCCGAAATGCTAGCTGGTTTCTAACCTAAACAGGTTTGATTTAGGTGTTTTTTGAATAGAGCCAGTTTGTTTTCAAAAAGCTGGTCTCTCTGGGACACCCTGAGTAGAGGAGCAGGATTCAACTTTGTCAAATGCACTGTTTTCTGCAGAAGCCTAGGCCCCTATGCTGTCATCTGCAGTGATGCAGGCTCTGCTTGCATCTGCCAGGGGCACAGGATTTTAACCAAAGATGTGGGAGGGGGAAAAAGTCTAGGGGTATGGAGAAATGAAGGAATCTACAGATGAAAGGAAATTTTCAGTGCTAGATGTTTTACCTACCCCTTTACCCATTGCTCCCAAAATATGCACTATAAATATTCTTTGTTCAACACCTATGTTTTTAAAATCCAAATTAAGATTTCTCTACTTTCCCCCCAACTAATCACACACACACACACACACGCACACAAACACACACACCCTTTTAACTTGTTAAGTTTGAAAGATGATGATATCTACAACCCGTATGCTTTGCCAGAACACACGGTTAAGGCCAAGATTAATGCAGAAGGTTGGTGCAACGTTGCCGCAGAGCAGCGTGATCAGAATACAAGATGGAGCGTAGGGGGAAAGGCCAAGAAATATGTCTGCGCTTGGAGTTTACACAAGTCTCCTTAGCAACTTGTCTGCATTTATTTTTCCCTTAATGTGTGTGGGTTTCTTCCAAACCCTGAGTGAAATGGGAGTTGAGTTTCTGACAGTCCCCTATTTCCCTTCTTCGGGGGCAAAATTGTTTCATTTGGTGAGTGAGGCTTTCTCTTTTTTTACCAGCTCCTTCTCCTCCCTTCCACCCCCCACCCCTCCCATTGAGGGAGCTCTGATCCTTTGCATTGTGACTTTGTGGTCTGTTGGTAGCTTTCCAGAAATCCACCTCTCCGTGGGGGAATGAGAGAGCCTGTTTCTGATGGCTACAGCTGTGCAGATTTCTGCCACAGCCTTGCTGCTTCAAGTGCACGCTCTTGTGTGTGGCACAAGTGTAAATATGCCCGTTATACGCCTAGGTTATAAAATCTGGGAAGAATAACGGCGCTCCTTTCCTCTCTGCTATTTTTCTTTTTCTGTCTTACTCTCCTCCCTTTCTATCTCTCACCAGCCCTCCCCCAACACAAAGACCCTGTAATTCTAATTAGAAGATGAATATAAAGCTATTAGGATAAAACCCTGACTTTTAGGGATTTGATATGTTGGATTTTATGTGGCTGGGCTTGCTGCAGGGGAGACGACCATAAATTCTGCAGTGGTTTTACCTAAAATTGTTTTTACCTTGAAATAGCTCTAGGGGAGTATAGATGCTGCCTCATTGGAGCCGATGCTGAATATAAATCTTCATATTTCGCTTTCTGCCCCCTCCCATTTTAGAGTCTGGGGAAAAAAGAAAAAAGAAACCTAGCCAAAAAAATGTTAAGGTTTGACTTTGGCTCTTTTACAAACAGATGTTGCTTGTCATTCTCTTGTTAAGCAGTCACCAGATTGGATCAAGCAGCAGTTGTGTGTGTGTGTGTGTGTGTGTGTGTGTGTGAGAGAGAGAGAGAGAGAGTTAGGAGGTTGATGGAGGGCTAGAAAGCAAAATAACCAGATCAATATTTGGGACAAGTTGAGAGCAAGAAGGAAGGAAAATAGTCTAATACTTTTTTTCGTTCCCAACTTCAGTTTGGTGAAGAGTATATAAAACCGTCTTCTAGTTGGTTGGTTGTTGTTCCAAACAAAGAGAGAAATGTGGAAATCAATAGACATGGAGAGCCCTAGTTGGAGAAACGCTGACCTGCTGGGTGAAATGCAGAGAGACAGGGGTGTGTGGCTTTTCCTCTGAGTGGATCTGCACCCTGGAGTGAGAAAAAGGTCTTTCTGTTTCAGCTGAACATCTTTTCTTGGGTTTGAAGGTTGCTTCTTTTTATAAGTATCACTGTGGATGTTCCAGGCTCCTCTATAACTTTCCCAGAACAAGACTCCATTGTCATGCAGTCAAAACCCTCAAGAAATACTCACTCTTTACATATTATGTATCTCTTTTCTTGCAGGATTCAATCTTCAAATCTTTCCAAGCCATCCTATCCACCCACTTTCTCATCTAATTGTGAGACACTTTCTCAAGAGCAAAACATAGCATTGAATAGAAAGTGTTAAAGTTGGCTGGTGTCTAGGAAGCATTTATATAGCATATAGTTCACTTCTATTAAAGAGATGACAGTCATCTGATTTTTAAAAATACGTGTCTGATGTTTCTATGTCAGAATCAAGGTCTTGTTATTTTTTCAAATTTCAATTCTCCTCCCCTGCTTTATTAGCAAAATAGCTAGAAAGGAAGTTGTAGGCTGGCATCATTGTTTGCATTTTAAAAAGGAAGAAAAATTGTCATCCTGAGCAAACTTATTCCTTTCAAAAGTGAAAGTAGTATCCCTTAGCCAGCGCACACGATACAACTTGTTACTGGCAAAGTCTCTCTTTTGTTTCATCTAGTGTGTCAAAAGTGAATTTGCCTTCAATTTCTCCCTCTCAAATAGTTGATTTCTGTTATATGCCTGTTTTAAGTGAACATTAAGTGGGTTTAAGATTTTTTTTAATTACGGAAAAGTAAGCTCACTATTCAAATAATCTAAGAGTGTCTTTTGTTTTCATCTGATCTATCTTCTATTATACCATTTTCCATGTCTTTTCTCTTTGGTTGATCTGCACACACTTGCATTTATCATTTTCATAAAATACTGTTTAGTGTGGGAAGGGTGTGGTGGGATGAAGATTATAAATATCCATCAATCTTCAGTGTTCCATTTGCTTGAAAGAAACATGAAAACCATGGCATTGCTTTGCCATTCTCCTCGCTCCGTACTCCCTTCTGGTCAGTTTTTCCTTGTAAAAAAGAATGAGTTCTACCTAAGCTAACTGGTTTTGGTGCCAGAAGCCTCTGCGTCATATCCTTGAGCGCTGCTCCCACTCTGTGGTCTGATATCCTTGTGGCAATGTCACAGGTGGATAAAACGTGGCACGACGATTGGCACCAATGAATTACTCTTGGAGTAACAATTGCTGGATGTGCCTCTTTTGTTGAGGTGATTGGATCTTTTGGCAAAAACCAATGACTGCAAAGGATGAGAGAAACGATCAGAAAAACTGAAAAGCTGTAGGAGACCAAACACTAGTGTCTCCCCTGCTTCAGGGGACACCCACTATCAGAGTGAACGACAAAGGTTAGATTTGAGCAAGCTTGCTTGCTTTTTCTTTCTTTCTTTCTTTCTTTCTTTCTTTCTTTCTTTCTTTCTTTCTTTCTTTCTTTTTTCTTTTTCTTTCTTTCTTTGTTTCTTTCTTTCTTTCTTTTCTTTCCTTTCTTCCTACTTTCTCTTTCTTTCTCTCTTTCCCTCCTTCCTTCCTTCTCTTATTCTTTCCTTCTTTCCTTCTCTTTATTTTTTCTTCATTCTCTGTCTTGCTCTTTCTTTCCTTTCCCTGTCTCTGGCTCTTTTTCTTTTTCTCTCTTTTTTCTTTTCTCTCTCTGTGCCGCTCTCTTTTCTCTTTTTTTCTCCTTCCTTCCTTCCTTCCTTCCTCCTGTCCTTCCCAGATAAAAAAATTTTCTGGTCAAATTGTCCCAACTGTTTGGGACAAAGGAGATCCACTGAGATTTTGTACAGGATGTACATCTTTAAAAAGGAAGGGGGGTAGAGGGCAGGAAATCTTTCCGTTGGTGTCGTTCTGCTGATGTCACCATGGATTCAGTGTTCAAGTCCACAGCCAGGCAAAACTCAAATAAATTTTCCTTTTTGCAAGCAGCTGCACTGTGAGTTCGCCTTCCATTAGTAAAGGGACAATGAAGGAAAGGCAAACCCCGCGTCCAAAACATGGCCAATGAAAGGACACTGGAATGGAAGCCAGGAATCCTGCTGTGGTGGAGAGGCATAGACTCATGAATCCACCACAATCAGATACTTGCTTCTTTTTAACAGTCCTATCAGCCGAGAGAAATAATGACTCCTGAATCATTTCACAGTAAAAAAGTTAAAATGATGTCTCAATGGCACTGCATCATGCCAGGTAATCACTGCCCAATTCATTGATTATTCCTTAAACTATTCTTAACTGTAGATAGCCTATCTCTTCATCATGCTTAGCAACTGAGTGGTTTGGTATAAAACATTTGTACAAAAGTTTGGGAGTATTCCGAGACTTCACATTCCTATTTGATCATTTTTCTGGTAAAATTGTTCTCGAGGTCCAAGGGTAGCCAGGGGAATTCCAGGAAAAATGTGAAGTTACTCATTTGCAGAACCTATTTATTATGCGTAGTTCTGGAAATGAAGTAAACATAATGGTTCCCGATGTTTTTCTAGAAATACTTTTATTTCAGTTTTTGTTTTTCTTTTTACTCTTGTTCTAGTGTTACTTTCAACTTTACAAAAGAATTGGGTGGCAAAAGAAACCAACCGAAAAACAAGTAAAAATTCTTAACCCACTTTAAACTATTGTAAATGTCTTATTTTCCAGACGCGCATGGATGATTTGAAGATATTAGCCTAACAAGATGGAAGCAGGTTTAAAATTTTACATAAGAAGTTACCTTTTTCAGGTAATGGTGTTTTTCTGCAGTTTTCCCAAACCTTTCATTTCCTCAAGTATTGCAAATTTTTAGGACATGCTTGAATGATTTAATTACGGAGAACAACTACATTTTAAACTTAATTTTTTAAAAAAGAAACCAGTTTTATAATTTTCATAGCTAAGGAGTGGAGCAGGCATGGAGTTCAACTCTATGGAGTTTGGAATATTTTTAGAAATGTATTACTGAACAGCACTTGGTTTTTTGGATTTGAATATTAAGCCATAGAGCTACAACTAAATTCTCAGTTTTACCAAACTTCACAGCACGAGCAGGCTCTGAGCAATCATAAGCATTTGAAACTAGCAGGCACTGCCCCTTAACTCTGTCGCTATCTTGGGCATTTGAATTAAAAAATAGAAGTATTACAGGATTGGCTCTAAAAAGCCTACCATGTGTTCTCAATTCCTGGAAGATAGAGCTTATATAAATTGCATAATAACAATATTGATTTTTTTTTTACTTTAGTCATAGATTGGCAATATTATATGGCACTTTATGAAACTATTCCCATGCATATATTCAGTGAGTAGGATTTGATCTTAGCTTTCATGATATAGGCAGTTTCCTTTTAGTGTCATTGAAGGGCTTTATGCCACCTAAAAATGTTTAATAACATAAATAATATATTTGCTTTATAAGTTACATTACTCAGACTTTGTCATTGCTTATCAGCATTAACCCATATTTTACAACTTGTTAATATTACTAAGAGAGCCCACGGATTCTTGCTTAATGAAGCAAGCCAAAATTTCTTCTGAAAAAAACCCCTCATTTTCCTCCTCAACACAAAGAAGATTCTTAAAGGAAGTATTCAATTAATACTTTAAGAGAAATATCTACTCCCAAACAAACCATCCCTTTACTAGGTCAGTATTTGATTTCCTTCTCGTTTTTTTCCTGCAGCCTGGGTATCTTCTGGTTGCTCTTTTATTTTCTAAAATGGAAACTTGGGATTGTTTGGAGGTTAACACTACAAACCATTTGAAATGAAAAACTTCTCTCTGTTCTATATTTGCCAAGGAAAGGGAGAGCTGCCCCCAACCGAAACGCAGCATTGAGCTCCTTTCTGTGGAGGTCAAGAGTGCCATGCAAATTTATGAAAGTGGTGCTATTTGAATGTCTCAGTGTACCACTTTGATAGATCTTAGTCTATTGCTAACAAATATTGTATCATTTTAATAAGCGTGATGATAACAATTCGTTCTCATTACTCTGGGACCGTGGGCTTATTCTGTTCCATTATAATAGGAGCACCTACATCCCCCGCATTCCAGCAATATTTAACAGGGTTCAAAGTGGCCATCCTCAAATACCTCTAGCCCCATGCCTTTGTCAGAGAGACGGAAGGAAAAAAAGCAGCTCAGAGCTTATTTAAAAATCTTTTATTTTAGAAAGGAAATGAACATTTTAAAATAAAATAAGTAAAGACCATCTGGGGGTGACTGATTTGGATACTACTTACTTCCACTTGCTATTGTTGTTTCTTTGGATCTGAAAATTAAGCCACAGAGCTACAACTAGATTCTCAGTTTTGCCAACCTTCACAGCACCAGCAGGCTCTGAGCAATTGTACCACAGCTCACTTGTGATGAAATGGGGAGACAACAAAGTATCTATGAATGGTTATGTCTCAGTTTCTGTTCATCGTACTGTTGGTTTCCTGTTCTCTTTATTTAACATTTTAGGTTGCATACACGAGGGCCTGCTCTTTTCTCTGAATAATTCCTCAATTCAGCTCTTTTTTTATTCCCCTTAGTAGGGCTTCAGTTCATCTCCCAGATTCTTTTTTTTTTTTTTTTTTTGAGACAAAATCTCACTCTGTTGCCTAGGCTGGGGCACAGTGGCACAATCTCGGCTCATTGCAACCTCTGCCTCCCAGGCTCAAGCAAATCTCATGCCTCAGCCTCCAGAGTAGCTGGGATTACAGGTGCACGCCACCATGCCCAGCTAACTTTTTTGTATTTTTAGTAGAGACAGGGTTTCACCCTGTTGGCCAGGCTGGTCTTGAACTCCTGACCTCAAGTGATCTGCCCTCCTTGGGCTCCCAAAGTGCTGGGATTACACACATGAGCCACCAGTGCCTGGCCCCAGATTCTTGAGAAAGGAGTGAATGTCCATTTGTTGAGGCAAATGAGATAATTATTTTGAGAGCCAGGATCCATAATTATAGCTAACAAAAGTTAAAAAGGTCTCTTTTTAGGTTCTGTAAAGGGATGGAGTCATGTGTGTTTCTCAGCATCTAGGACAGGGAGTTATTTAGCTTTCTAATATATGTCCCTGAAGTGCTTAGATTATGCCTGTCTTCAATACAATTCACAAAAGGCGCCATTAATGAAAGTTCATTGTCTTGGATGTTCCCTTCTTATATGTAGAACATTGGCTTTGCAGAAAAAAAATGTTATGTTGACAAACGCAATCATTTTATAAGAAGGTCTCTGAAGCAGATTCATCCCTGTTCTTTCAAACAGTATTGCGGGGGCGGGGGTGGGGTGGGGGGGAGGAGGAGCAACTATGTAATTTCTTCTGTGGTTCAGATTTTATAGAGTACACCCAAACTTGCTCGTTGTTGGTGTTTGAATCAATAATAAGTGTGGGGATGGGATGGGGGTGGGAACAAAAATGCAAACTTTTCCCGAAGATAGCTCTTAATATACCTGAAAATCTACTCTAGAGTGGTTTTCAAAAAAAAAATTCCTACAAATCCGTTGGTAGTACTTGCTAAGTTTATCCTAGTTGTTTTCCAGAATGCAAATAGGAAAATGAAAGTTTCACCATCATTTTTAATGCAATGACGGGTATTTAAAGGAATGAACTTACATTTGGGCTCTCATGTGTTCTTTCTCTCTGCCTACAATTTAAAGAATTTTCTTTATTCTGCTGGTTTGCCGTCTTGGTATCACTTTGCCCAGATTATGTGTTCAGCAGTGGATAAGTGAGTCTTCCTTATATAAACAGTAAAATGATGAGGTTTACCTAAAGTCCGCTGGATTTGTGGAAAAAGTGGAAACCAAGGGAAGCAAGTTGGAGAGAACATAGAAGATGTTGCTTAACTTTTGCTTTTGTGAGAGTGGGACGAAGTCCTTTCCATTTATGGCATAAAACAATTGAATGGTAGACTCTTTCACTGGATTAATGGTTATAACATTTTATTTTCAGACACGTCACACCCCCAAACGAGAGAAGATATTGAGGCCTGTTGCCACAAACCCGTAGATCCGAACTTGTGGTATTAGTCCGCACAAGCTTGTATCTATAGGTATGTGTCTGTTAGGCAATCTCACAGACCTGGGGCTTTGCTTATATGCCATTCAATATCCCTTCAAGTTATTTCATTCTCCTTCTGTTCCCCTTAGTTTCCTTTGAGAGTGATAAAAATGGAAAAGGGGGCTGAGGTGGAGGAAGGAGACCTTTTGTCCTGAAATGAATGAGGTTCTTCAATGATGAATTAATAGGCTGGCCCTCAGTTCCCATATCTCTTGTAACTGGTCTCAGTTGTCAAATTAGAAGGCTGGGCTTGCAGGTGAGGCAGCAAGAATTTGAGTGATTGGAACAACTTACCGTTGAGTGATGAGTAAATAGATAAACAAGGGTTTGTTTTGTTTTCTGTAAGCCTAATTGTTTTCAAAGTTATTATGATATTTTCTGGAAAGTGGCAGATGCGTTTACAGGACCAGTTTCACCGTGATTTGGGATTTTGGGTTTTCCTTTGTTGCAATTCTTCCTCCCCCATTTTCCGCAATAATTTTGCTTCTGAAGATAAGGACTGATAAATCAGAATGGATGTGTTTAACTGCCTAACTATTTATACTTCTATTTATATCCAGCAGTGTAAGAAGGACTTCCTATAAAAAAGAGATCACCTGTTTAGGTCCAAATTCATATTTGGCCGGAGCTGTTTTATAAGTCTTTATCCTGTTTAAAAGGCTGGAATAAAATAATTTTATCCCCTTGCCTCTTAAATGTCACCATTGTGCCAGGATTGAAAAGCTAAACTGACCACAGATCAAAGCAAAACTGGCTATATTTGTTTCATTCCAACAATGTGAGCTGAGGAGTCTGTAAACAGAACTAGAACCCAGGGTGAAAAGTTGATCAGATTTGGATGACTCTAAAACTTTTGCATGCCCTTTTGGTAAAACATAGTGCCAGAAGTTCCCTTAGGATATATGTGTGTGTGTGTGTGTGTGTGTGTGTGTGTGTGTGCACGCACGCGCATGTGTGTGTGTCCTCTTCTAACAAAAAAAGTCAACATGAAGTAGTTAGTGGGTTAACATTAGAGAAAAGTTTGAAATTCAAGTGGATAAACTCTGTCTCCTCTTAAGACCTACTCAGGAATAACTAAAACTCTTTCTTTTATCCAGTATATAGAAATGAGATTTTGCATTTCTGAATTAGGACAGCCTAGATACAGATGACATATGTATAAAGGGTAGAATTTGGAATTCTGTAATTGCTAGACCAAGACGACATTGTTTCCATGCATTTCCTTTGCATAGCACTGAGGAGGGTTGTCTATGGTGCTCAACCCCCTGCTTGCCAAGAAAGCATTGCTTTATTATAGAATGATGGCATATTACAACCCAAAGTGAAAGACTGTCCTCATTGGTGTGTGTTATATAAATTGTTTGCCTAAGGCCTTTATCTACACAAAAAGCAAACAATTTGCTTGGTTAGTTTTATATGCCTCTTTGAAGTGGTTAACTTGGAATGAATAAACTGCTAGCAAGTTAAACCAGTACCTCCACTAGATAAATACTTGTTTGATAACGGCAAAATCACATCTCTACTCATCATCCTTTAACCTGCTGTTAAGTGTACTACTATGGGATTAACGGTGGAGTTCATGGATCCATGGGGACCATGAGCTCCCAGTACTCCCCATACAGGAACAATACTGGCACTGCAAAGTGGCCAGTAGGTGACTGCCAGATTACTGCTTTTAAGGAGGTTTTTAAAAACACATTACCCCGAGAAAAAAAGATTATATAGAGCAGTTGGCCCTTTCAAAGTTTCTAAAAGGCTTCAAATTTTGATTCATCTGGTCAGAAAATATTCTAGTGGAAAGCCCAAAGCCCCTGGACATTGGCCACAAGAAACAGGATATTAAATATTTTACATGATGATGAAATTCAGTATTTTTCCCTCCTTCCATGTTCATGAATGAATGGTTCTGTAGATATTAATTATTCCTTTGAGGCTCCCTCAGAGTGTACCAAATATCCTACAGGAACCATGCAGAAAGTAAAATAATTTCAGAATTTCCCCAGAAAGTCTTGGAAGAAATATTTCAACAGCTATTATTGCATGGAGGAAATAGAATGGGTATAAAGCAAACTAGTTTTATTAAATTTCTCAAATATCACTATCAAAATATATTTAAGATGTAATACCAGGACATGGTTTAGATTTGTTTTCTTAAAACAGGAAAAGAAACTTATTTCAAGAAATGTATTTGATAAAGCAACTCACCCTGCATCATCAGAGTTTGAGGAGGGAGAAGCTGAGATTTAGCTTGAGAAGTTTTCTTATTTATATTTCAAAATTAATAGATGTATTTCTTTACATGGGAAAAATGGTATGTGTATGATAGAATTAATTTTGAATTTTAAACTATATGATTTCTTAGTTTTCCAATGTGCTTACAAATCATTCCTCAATATTTGTTAGGGCCTATGGATCCTTATCTGTTGACTATGGTATTTAATCCCATCAAATGTCACCTAGCCTCTCCAATTAAGATTTTTAAAGCCTCTACTGCCTGTAATAGCACTGATTTTGTACAGAGAAGTCAATGTGAATGACTCTTCAAAGATATTCAAAGATTTATTAGAAACTAACATGGTAGTTAATAAAGTATGAGTTGGAAAAAAGCCACTTTTTACATTTGGCATAGCCATAAGGCTAGAAAAATTATGATTTCTTCATTCTCTCATTCATTCAACAAACCTTTATGAATGTTTACTTTGTGTTCAGCACTTTGCTAAAGGACAAAGATATGACTCTGGCTTCAAAAAACTAATTATCTGATCAGGGGCCCCTTTGAAGAATTGCATATCAGCCATACAGACACATGTTTTAATGAATCCCATGTTTTAATCATAACATTTGTCCAACTTCCAAATGCCTAATCAAATATAGAATATGTTTACTAATGGGGTGTCTCTGCTGTTTCCTAATCTCAGACACTCATAGCATTGTTTGAGGTTTATCCTTACTTCATTTGGAAGATTGCTGCTGGCAGCACTTAAAACCTCGGTGTTTGATAGCGTGAGAGTCTGTTTACACATGTTCAGAGAATGTATGGAAAAATTTTTTTAAGTTAATAAGTACAATAGGTTGTCCCTACCTGAAGATATACTACTATTGTTCGCCTATAAATGCTACTTCTTGTTTTATTTTTCACTTGTACTTTTCGATAAGAATTTTTATGACATCATTCCATATCATAATTGCATGTTGTTATTACATGCCTACAAATATTTACACTAATTATGTAATGAGCCATAATTGCACTAATACATGATAATGGGCTAAAATCAGTGTAAATAAACAAGGAAATTCACAACCAAAAGAGCAGTGTATTGAAAACCATTCGTATTCTAACAGCAGCATCTTTATATCTTTGACCCCCAGAATAAGAATGTGCATGGAAAAAGATCAATTTTTCCATTTCTGGGTATTTAAAAGCCCTCTGAACTGTATGTTGTGGCTGATTGACTAGCACTCTAGCACATGGATCTTATCCTCTCTTTGTTGTGTCTTCCTTTGTCAACACTTACTGCCCTTCCCCTGCCTTGTGTCCCATTCGTAAGGGTTATATATCGTGATTGTGCTTACAGAGTCAGGCACAGTGTCACTGCAAGGTGAGTGAAAAAATTCAAATTAAGAGGAAAGAAAATGAATTATAAATTCTTTTTTGGTCACAGTAAATGTTAAATCTTCTACATAAGTGAGCATCTAGTAGCAGAAGACTCGGAAATACATCTTGAGTTTCCATAGTAGATCTGGGATTTAAGGTTAAACTGGCCAGGTTGAATCCAGCCACTCTGATTTTTTGCCTTCTCTGGAATCTTAATAGCAAATCCATCTTACTGTGAGTGAAATTCTATCATAAGTGGAAGAACAAAGGATTGGACATAGAAATAAAAATGATCATGCCTTAACTGCAAGTTCATTTATACTCCCATTTATCCATTTATGCATATATTCTTCTTTTCATTTGAAAAAGTTTTTTTTGTTTGTTTGTTTTTGTTTTTGTTTTTTTTAATTTCTACATGTGCCATCTACTAGCCATTGCAGATAATACCAGATTGGCAAAGGTGAATTATGGGGTCCCATTTTCACATAGCTTGGGGTCCAGCGAATGAGACAAACAGATAAATTATAATGCAATGACGTGAGAATTAAAGCATAAGTGCATATATGCCTACAATTGTGAGATAATCAGAGGAAGAACTCTTTCAAATGAGGCTTGAAGGATGAATGAGAGGGTTTTTTTTGATAAAACTAACCTCCCAGTCTTTCTCCCAAACTAGGTAGCCTTGAGCTAACAGAGGCAGCCCCCCCCACTACCCCCCACCAAAAAAAGCAGTTTCACCCCATCAAAGCTGCATAAGGAAATAGGGTTGGAAACATTGGAAAAAAATCATTTTTCTCCAGGCTAGTGGAATAGCATGAAGAAACATCAATGCTATGGCATTTGAATCTGTCTTTTGAACACAATCAATGCAGTAGAAGTATCAGGAAGATTCTCAGTGTGCTCAGACGTGCCTCCATCTCTATTTGCCTAGGCTGACCTAGCTCCTTTGTAGCACAGCCTTTACTGGGCAAAACCAGAGTCCAGCTAAGCAATGAGGAGAGGTGGCTTCTGATAGGCCACAGAGCAGTCCTTGACCTGACCAAACTTGAGTTTACATAGAGATGAGAAGTTGCTAAGCTTGTAGGAGCCTATCTCCTGCTCCAGCACCTGCTTGGGACTGAAGATACAGGAAAGATTCAGTTTAAAATTATGAGGCGGGTGGATCACAAGGTCAGGAGTTTGAGACCAGCCTGGCCAACATGGTGAAACCTCGTCTCTACTAAAAATACAAAAATTAGCCAGGCATGGTGACACACTCCTGTAATTCCAGCTACTCAAGAGGCTGAGGCAGAAGAATCACTTGAACCAGGGAGGCAGAAGTTGCAGTGAGCCAAGATCGTGGCACTGTACTCTAGCCTGGGCGACAGAGCAAGACTCTATCTTGGAAAAAAAAAAAATTACAAGTGCAAACAGGGAAATAGGCACATTTTGTAGGTTGTTTAATAGACCGTTGGGGACAGATTTATGTGAAATGCTGAAACAGTCAACTCTGGAAAAAGGAGCACTTTCTAAATATGAGAATTATGTAAAATACATGATAAATATTGTTGGATGGATGTTCAATATAGCTTTTGTGGTATTTCTTAATCCGTATTTTGCTCAGAATCATGTTTTCTATGTCTTTTTGCTGCGTTTTGGTTTAAGCCATTTCTTCTTGTATATCCATCTTTTAGTGATTCAGTTTTTCGGGTTTACCAGAGGAACATTTATTTTTCTAATCTTTTTTTAATTGCCCAAGTTTAAATATTGTTCTACTATTCTATTTCGTCAACAGATATCAGAAGGCATTAAATTGTTCAGAATCACCATTACGTAACATTACTATAATTTCCGTGCACAAATAGTTCAAGAAGGCCAGTCCCAAGTATTTGCTGCCTTCATGTTTGCGTAGTAATCTCAAGCCAAGGTTTTTGTGTTATCTCTTC
The DNA here is from genome assembly GCF_009828535.3 of Hylobates moloch. Classification (NCBI taxonomy): domain Eukaryota; kingdom Metazoa; phylum Chordata; class Mammalia; order Primates; family Hylobatidae; genus Hylobates; species Hylobates moloch. Next base: position 94,953,406 of record NW_026652286.1, on the reverse strand, counting down.
TATCATCAGACTTTTTGATGTGTTGTCTCTTATGAATGGCCCAAATAGGTGACAGCATGAAAAATCATTATAAGACTAACTTGTAATTTCCCTGTTTAAGAAATGGTAGTTTTCCAGCCATTGTGACTGCATGCTCCCAGGTTGAGGTAGTAGGTTGTATAGTTTAGAATTACATCAAGGGAGATAACTGTACAGCCTCCTAGCTTTCCTTGGGTCTTGCACTAAACAACATGGTGAGAATGATCATGATTCCTCCAGGCCTTTTCTCCCTATGAAAGGTAAGATTGGGTACGATTATTTTATGGTATTTTAGAATTCAAGTTTTGTTTAATCCTTGTACCCATGTTGTATTTTCATATTCTGTTTCCTCAGGTTAGATTTTGTTGTAAGAAAAATGTGAGACTTTGAGGGATTCAGTATATCAGTTGTCCATTGTCACAAAAATGCTGCATAATAAACAACACAAAGCCTCAGTGGCATACAATAAATACATATTTAGCTCATGAGTCTGTGTATCTGTGATTTACACAGGTTTTCTGGTCTTGCCTGGGCTCATTTCTTCTGGCTGTCAGCTCTAAGATGGGGTCACTAGATTGATGGGGGCAGCTCATTTCTGTGCTATGTGTCACATCTGACAACAGATTAGTTCTAGCACATTCTTATGGTAAAGGCAGAGGAATAAGAACAAGGGCAAGCCAAATGACTTAAGGATCTTACAAGCTTCTGCCTGCTTTGTATTTGCTAATATCTCATTGGTCAAAGGAAGCCACATGGCCAGTCCTGAAACCAGAGTGGCCACTACTACAAAGTTTCATGGCAAAGGACATGAACTCAGGAAGGCATTACAAATTGGGGCTGTTTTTTGCAACTGTATTGCACTTTCTTAGATATCATTAAATTGAAAGAATTTTGTACTCTCCACTCAAGGACGTTTCCAAGATAAAGAGCCATGTTTTGGAATTCATATTTTGGGTTTTAGGCTAAGCTGGTCTTTGAATGCAATTTTATATCTCTGTTATTGAGATATACTCTAGCCAACCTCTATGAAAACTTCTATGGAAAAATACCCAAAGACTGGAATAGTAATAATATAGAGATTGATTATCTCAAAGCATAAGCTTGGTCATTTCATAGTGATAACCAATGTCATGAACAACAGACATTTTACCTGTCTTAGATGGGAATCCCACAATCTACAAAGAGCATATGAGCAGCCAAGCCAGCACTCAAATCCAGATCTGTCAATTAGGAAGGAGTTAGTTGTTCCATGTCTGAATACTTTTCAGTAGAAAATGCAGACGGGTAGTCAGAAGGTACATAATGAGGTATTTAGTCCATTTTATTATTTTCTGGTAGTTTAATGTACAAAATATGTCAAACGAAATGGCTATGCAGTCTGTAGACATAGTTTCTCTCTCTCTCTCTTTCTCTCTCTCTCGCAGTTACCTCAAAGAAAAGATGAAATTCTCTGTGTCAGGATTTTGATTCTATGCTCAAATATTTTTATGGTGAATTACCACCAGTGATTGTCATGTTACTAAGAGGTCAAGAATAACTAGCCCCACGTTATAAAGAAGCACAGCTGAAGGTTCGATGTTACTTTTAAACCACCCTGAAACTCTGCAGCAGAACTAGGAGCAAGACTCAAAGGCTGCCGTGCTGTCTTTCTTAGCTCATTCTTTCATTCTTCAGAAGGGACTATGCCGTGCTTTAGAAGATGCTGTCATTACTTTGTGACATTTATTATGAGTTTAACATTAAGCATACTTGTTACCTGTATCTGTGTTGGATGAGTTTGTATATTAAACATCTGTAGCCACTTGACACAGATGAGGACCTACTTAGTACTGTTTATACATTTATAAAGCTTCTTTTTTTCAAAAAAAATCATGTTATCTTTTTCTACAAAACAATAAGATCCTCTCCTTTTCAATGGGATAAACCTGAGTGGGTTTACACATCCATGATTCCCAAGAGCAAGCTAGTGTTTGGGATACCCTGCTTCTGAAGACAAAGTAACCTTACTAGGATTGAATTTCTACTGACTTTAGTAATGAGGTTTTATCTACTAGAGTTTAAATAATGCCTTATATCCTTTTAGAATGGCTATAGTGTCTAGGAGCTCACATTGTTGTGATTTTTAGCCAATAGCTTAAGGTGGGACAAAGAGTTTGATAACTGCAAGGAAAATAAATAATGTTGGAAGCCACTTTAGATACCATCTTAGTGTGAATTTCAGCAGTAGTGGATGGGTAAAGTATTTTCCAAAATAATGTATCCCTTGTCTTCATCTTTGGTGAGTATGTGTTCTATTTCCTCAGGGAAACTCTTCACTGAATTTTATATAATGGACAGTCATTTTTAACCCCATAAATCCCCAAATACATCATTTAGACAAATGGCCATAGTATCTTCTAGGAATTAATCTCAGGGTTTAAGAAGGAAAAGAGGAGGCCAAGGCGGGGTGGACCACTTGAGGTCAGGTGTTCAAGACCAGCCTGGCCATCATGGTGAAATCCCATCTCTACTAAAAAATACAAAAGTTAGCCGGATATGGTGGCGTGCACCTGTAGTCCCAGCTACTTGGGAGGCTGAGGCAGGAGAATCGCTTGAGCCCAGGAGGCGAAGGTTGCGGTGAGCTGAGATCGCACCACTGCACTCGTCTGGGTGACAGAGTGAGACTCTGTCTCAAAAAAAAAAAAAAAAAAGGAAGGAAAAGAAACTTGTAGTGGGATACACTTTTACATATTATCAAGAAATTATATCTCTATGGGTGGTACATATGTTATTTTAATTTTTCAGAATCTCTTAATCCAGCTATTTTCATAGTTCACTGATGAGCTTCGAAACATAGAAACGTTGCTGGCATCTTGACCTTCTTCATCCAGCAAAGAATGTTTTGCTGACCCAATTTAAGGGGACTGGTCATTTAGAATAGTGAGTTTATAAACTTTATTGAAGATGGATCATCTGTGCTCCTTAATTAGCAGGCATAAGATTCTTTCCTAATTGGCTTATTAATAGAGACACTAAAGCTAGCATGTAACAGTGCAACCAGCCCCCTTTTTATACCAGAAATGTATTTACTTCTAAAGACAGTCTTGTGAGGACAAACACTAGCCTTCTCTCTCAGTTGGCTTTGGCATATTGTCTTCTCTGAGCTTTATGAAGATCTAAGGAAAAAGGAGTAAACCAAGTTTTTCTTAATTCAAGCAATATATATTTCCTAAATATTTAATATAAGTTCCAACTACAAATAGAATAACAACCTACGCCACTACTATTCTTTCTAACCAATCCTTCAGGGCAGGTGCTGCTGTTAACGCATGGAACACACTCTAGGGTAGCAAAGTTGTACATAATCAAATGCTTCTTTACTCCAGAAGTCTAAGTACTTAAGCTGAGGATAAGAAATCTGAGGATGGCTTCCCATCTTTACATAAATACATCAAGATCCCCCCTTTAATTGTAGGTTGCACAGCCTATCTTTTTAATATATTTTAGTTCCCTTCACTAATACAGAACCCTTTGATGCAGCACAAAAAAAGTTACATTTTAGAAATAGGGATATTGTGACATTGAGCAGGGTCCTATAGATCTTCCTAATACAATGGTCATTCATTCAACAGAAGCATGCTTGAATCGTGCATGTAAAGAGAATTCACCTGGGGACATGAATACATGAGTGCTGGTACCCAACCTGGTTCTGCCATAGTCAAATCATTTAAACGTCATGACCTCCACTCTTCAAATATGTAAACTCGTGGAATGAAACGGAATAGTTTCTGTGGTACCCATAATGAATATTCTGCAATTCTGGGATTGTCACTCAGTAATCTTTGATTTCTTGAGTAGACTCTTACTTCTTTTTTTCTTTTCTTTTCTTTTTTTTTTTTTTTCTGAGATGGAGTCTCACTCTGTTGTCCAAGGCTGGAATGTAGTGCGATCTCAGCTCACTGCAAGCTCTGCCTCCCGGGTTCACGCCATTCTCCTGCCTCAGCCCCCCAAGTAGCTGGGACTACAGGCGCCCGCCACCATGCCCGGCTAATTTTTTGTATTTTTAGTAGAGATGGGGTTTCACCGTGTTAGCCAGGATGATCTCAATCTCCTGACCTCGTGATCCGCCTGCCTCGGCCTCCCAAGGTGCTGGGATTACAGGCGTGAGCCGCCGCGCCCGGACAACTCTTACTTCTTAGACTACGTATCCTCCTCTCTTATAGCGTGGAAGGGTATTTCCCCAATTCTATCTCTGCACTGTCAAAGGGACATGAGCAGAATAGTAAGGAACACTTTCAGTAATGGTTGCCACATCAAACTACTAACGCTGAAGGCCATATTAAGGCAATGGAAAAAGTAGCCTGAGAAGAAAGTAAATATTAATCCCCTTGTTCGTTCCGTGGTTTGCTGATGACTAAGGTAATAAGAAAAGTAAATTAGTTTCTGCCAAGTTAATGTCTATGATCAGACACTGAATATCATTTTACAGTGTAGATTATCTCAGTGGCGAACAGGAGGGAATGTGTCAAATTCACCACCTCCTTCCCTGGTTCCCATTTGTGCTCTTTCTGAACAAAAATTATGAGCTTCGTGCTCCACCGCCAACTGCAGTATGGAGCACATGAGAGCTTCTGTGGCCCTTCTCAACCCTTTTACATCAGTCACAGAACTCCCACTGTTCTGTGCTAATGCAAAATGCAATAACGTTTAGCATCAGGACATCTCTGAGTCAAGAGGTTAACGGAAAACACATCTCCCATTGTGTTCCTGCAGCTCTGATACTGTTAATGGCGAAAACACCATGGAGACAAATAGATCTCTCTTTATTCAGGAAGCTTTGAGCGAAGAGAAAGTATATATGACATCTTTACAGCATAAGAGCCTCTCTATATGGTGCATTAAGGAGGGTGGAGGAGGGGAGAAGTTCACGTAACATCATGTTTAATATGGCTTGAGCCTTGTCTAGAAGATGGATTCTGTCTTTCATTTTCTTTCTGTTGCCTTAATAAATAGTTCCAGTTCTGGCAGGGGAAAATGAGACTTAACCTCTCAAGATACAAATTCAGGGAAAGAGGACTCTTTGAATAAGCACAGTAGAGACTTCATGGGGTATTTCCTAAAATGTGACCCAAATAAATGTTTGATAACATAGTCACCTCTTTCTGACTTATCCTACTTTGTGCATCTTGCCTTTCTCTTCTGAGTGCTTCAGGTAGAAGGAATGTGGATCAATATATTTGTGAAAAGGAACCAAGGCAAAACAAATCAATACTTTATGATTACACTGAGATTTTTACTTGAAAATTACCTGAAAGTAGACTGTGTGCTCCGTGTGGCCATCTAAAGATCACAAGCAAACACATTTTTGTGATCTTATTATCTGTTCACTTGTGAGGCTATCTCAGGGGAATCTTAGTCAAGATCACTTCTTGTTCCTATAAGACTTTAAAAAGAAATTTGTTTTATAGTTTATAAACTGTGATCAGAAGCTAAAATTAAGATGTCCCATTTCTTCAAGTGCTAAAGACTTTTCTCTCTGTGGTTAAAAAAAAAATTCTGGGTCAGGAATCCATTTTCAGGGTTATCTGCACAGTTCAGATCCCACAAATAATTATCACTTTTTATGTTATATATAGTCTTTGAAACATTTGAGGGATATACATTATTTATTACTGCTAAGTCCTGCTGTCACATGACTGTGAGGGCTTTGATGAGGGGAGTGGGGAAAGAGGAGTGGGACACACATTCAGCTTTTACATTGAATCAAAAACTTTTAGACATGTTTCCAAACCAGGCTGATCACTGCAATTCTGGTGCTCTAATTGTTGATTGAATTGTACCAAGGGCAGCCAGATTTCATGTATCAAAGTTCATCAAGTCCAGAAAAGAAAGACAGCAATTCCAGAATGACTCATTGTTTGATGAATAAGGCCTCAAGTGTTCTGTGGTTGCCATTTTTATATTTGAATAAAATGTATAGGATTCAAATCATAACTTGAATTCCAAATTGGGATGCGTGATGCTCCATGGTGAGCCTGCAGTGTTACAGCAACATACTGCTCCTGCTCAGCTGCCAATAAGCAACTTCAAAACATAAATGGAACATTCGTGGTGTGTGTTCTAAATCCTCGAGGGGCTTAAGAGTCTTTTAATCTATTTGTAGCTTTTTATTATTGAGTAACAAAGTGCTATTGATATACTGGAACCAATCTGCAAAACACATATTGAATGAAGCATAATTAAAGGATAATATATCCCCCGAAGACTGAAGAGAAAGGTGCAAAATGAATTTATGGAAAGTAAACTTTTTATTATTTGCCATGACCAAGAAGCAGAGTTTTCTGGGTAATCAATATAGTTTTTAATAGAATTGCCATGTATGAGATATACAAATGACCAGTTTTTAAAATAAAGAATATATTCTGCTTAAAACTAAAACTTTTGGCCAGGCACGGTGGCTCATACCTGTAACCCCAGCACTTTGGGAGGCTAAGGTGGGTGGATCACCTGAGGTCAGGAGTTCGAGACCAGCCTAGACAACATGGTGAAACCCCGTCTCTACTAAGAATACAAAAATTAGCCAGGCGTGGTGGCAGGCGACTGTAATCCCAGCTACTCAAACTTGGGAGGCTGAGGCAGGAGAATCACTTGAACCTGGGAGGAGGAGGTTGCAGTGAGCCGAGATCATGCCATTGCACTCCAGCCTGGGCGACAAGAGCAAAACTCCGTCTCAAAACAAAAACAAAAACAAAACAACAACAACAACAAAAAAACTGTTTTAAATACAATTTAACATCTCCTAAGATTTGTAAGTTATTCTGAATCCTGTATGCTTCAAGGTCAGTGTTATAAAACCAAATTTATCTTGTATAATTAGTTGACACATAAAAGTACAAATTATAGACCTCACTTGGCAGAATATTGGTTAAACTAGAGTTCACCATTTATGTTCTGTGGCTTAAGTTGGAAGCTTATGTTAACATTGACTGATCTTATCTAATGGGAAAGTGCCAAAATGTTCTGTTGCAAATAAAGCATTACTCTTAACCGATCTATCCAAATGTTTACTTCTGGATATAGCATGTACTTATCCTGTAAGCTTGGGTGGCTCTAAATTCATCCAGCTCTGTTGGCCATTCCCTGCATTGCCAGATCTTTTCTCTATCTTTTTCTATCTGGCTCTACGCTTTCAGAGGCGCACCTTCATGCATTGCCTCAATGGTCTCTTTTGCCCACCAGCTTCCCAGTGTGTTTGGCCCAAGGGAGTCAACAGGGGGAGATCAGAGAGAAAGTGAAGAGAGAGGTTAGGGTACTAAATGCCCCTGACTCGCCTCCTGTAGGCTACAGAGAGGACCTGGCTTTATTCCTTCCTGAGAAGGGCCATCTCTTGCAGTTGCAGCTCTCTCTCTCTGTCCTCTGATAACTACTCCCCCTTCTTGCTCTTTCAGGCCTTTGGGTGTAAGGACTTCCTGCTATTGTTAGTCCTGGGACACTTCACCATCTCTTCTTGCTCCCTCTTAACTCTGTCCAATCTTTACAAATTATCCTTTCACTAAACTTTCCTGTTTCCCCATCTACATGTGTGATTTTCTTGTCTAGAGTCTGATTCACCATCTGAGGTCAACGTAAACGAGATAACAGAAGTTAGTCACTGACTTTTCATCATGTGTGGGAGATGAGGGTTGGAGGAGTAGATATTTATCTTCCCTCTCATACTGTAAGCTCTGGAAGGGCAGAGACCATATCTAATACTGCCTTTATGATTTCTTGCAAAACCTGATGAAGGGCTTAGCTCACAGTGCATGCTCGGTGCACTTGGAGAGTCTCACTGAGTTCTGAAATCCTCAAATTTGTTATAGGCTTAAATAAAATATAAGCTCTTGACTTGGGATGTAGACTTTAAGAAGTCAAGGGCCACATTATTTTTTTTAACAGCATTTCTAATGGAATATAATCTCTCATGATACAACTATCATACTGACTCTGGAAATTCTAACTAAGTAAAACTAGAAAATTTCCTTCCTGGGTTAGGTTGATTTGTGTTTAGCTGATAAGAAATAATTCTCCTTTAAATGTTTAGATCCAGTTTTTCTAATTTTTAATTTAACGTTACCAGCTCATCCCCTACTATTCGTTAGTTTTTCCTATTTCTGTATGTGTGTGTGACTTTCACCTCTTCAGGAATATTGACAATTTTCTGAATATAATCTCAGTAGGGAAAACACATAGGGTGATCAAAGCAGGATTTAAGAACTAGGGAATAAATGACATAGTGACCAGAATAGGTATCTTTACTATTTATTTATTTATTTTGCGACGGAGTGTTGCTCTTATAGCCCAGGCTGGAGTGCAATGGTGCAATCTCGGCTGGCTGCAACCTCCACCTCCCGGGTTCAAGCAATTCTCCCACCTCAGCCTCCCAAGTAGCTGGGATTACAGGCACCTGCCACCACGCCCAGCTAATTTTTGTATTTTTAGTAGAGATGTGTTTTGGCCGTGTTGGCCCAGCTGGCCTCGAACTCCTGACCTCAGGTGATCTGCTTGCCTTGGCCTCCCACAGTGCTGGGATTACAGGCGTGAGCCACCATACCCAGCCTTTAGGGTGTAGACTTTAAGAAGTCAAGGGCCACATTATGTTTTTTTTAACAGCATTTCTAATGGAATATAATCTCTCATGATACAACTATCATACTGACTCTGGAAATTCTTAAGCAAATTCTTATTTCTTAAGGTTCGTATTGCTGAGTCACTTTGACTTTTACCCTAATGCCAAACTTCTGTATACTTCAAGTTTCAGTAATATTTCATATTTTATGTAATACAGAAAATAAAAATGGAAAATACTTTGGTTTGTAAAGCAGTAAGTTGTAAATGTATCATATTCATTTTCTACTCTGTACCTATTCCTGTTTTAATATCTAATTTCTCTGAAATTAGTGAAATTAGGTTAAGAAAACCAGTGAGAGACAACTTGCCTTTTGACTCTCTTAACTGAAAGGAAACTGCCTGTCTAGTTCGAAGAGCAGATTCTTCACTGTTCACATTTTGCAAACAAGAGCATTTCTTTAACAAATGGAGGAGGGCGGAACATTGCCAATTCAGATAAGTTAAACTTTGCATCTCCCTGATAAGTTGAACTGCTTCATGATCATTTTACTAGTCCACTTGGGAAGTGACTGAAGCACTATTAGATAAGTTAAAATGAAAAAAAAAAAAAGTATGGAAAATACTTTTACCAACTGTTTCTTCTTGGCTTCTTGGCAAAGATCAACAGTTATGTTCCCTATCTAGGGACTATCTCTTGTGGGCCAGACCGGATGATCTAATAGGTCTTTATAATCTCTAAATACTGTGACTTTTATCCCCAAGTGAACTACATAGTTTATTTACATAGAAACACTCGCAGGCTTAAGGAAATGCAGTCTGACTAATGCTGAGGAAAGTGAGCCAGGATGACTCAAGTGACCTTTTTTTTTCTAAATAGGTTAAGTAAATTAAACTCATAGACATTCTCTCTCATTCCCCTCCAGCATGTCAATATGTAGATTTTACATGTCAGAATTCCCCAGTAGTGAATTAGTTTTCCTGCCATCAGCGAATTACAACCGGCTTGTCCCTAAACCTTTGTCATACTTCAAGAAAGCTCTTAGATAGAGATTTGGTTTAATTTTTATTTTAATTCCACATTCTATCCCAGGCACATGAAAAATTAAAAATGTTGGGAATGATAGAAAAAAACTGCTAGAAAAATGCAAGCATGATAAGTAAAGCATTTCTACTTTATTAAGAATGTACTTTTGGTGTTCTTTGTTTTGAGACAGAGTCTTCTTCTTTCGCGCAGTGCAGTGGCACGATCTTGGCTCACTGCAACCTCCGCCTCCCAGGTTCAAGCAATTCTCTTGCCTCAGCCTCCTGAGTAGCTGGGACTACAGGCGCCCACCACCACGCCTGGTTAATTTTTTATATTTTTAGTAGAAATGGAGTTCCACCATGTTGGCCAGGCTGGTCTTGAACTCTTGACCTCAAGTAATCCGTCTGCCTTGGCCTCCCAAAGTGCTGGAATTACAGGCATGAGCCACTGTGCCCGGCCTAAGAATGTATTTTTGGGCCATGGGCTACATTTATCTAGACAAATGAAGCATTGGGAGGAATTTCAATATTTTAATAAAAAATTGCTTCCCCAGGACTGTTAGCAAAGACAACTCTGTTAAAAAATTTCAATAGTTTTGGGGGAACAGGTGGTTTTTGGTTACAAGGATAAGTTCTTTAGTGGTGATTTCTGAGATCCTGGTGCACCTGTCACCTGAGCAGTGTACGCTGTACCCAATGTGTGGTCTATTATCTTTCACCCCGGCTCCCACCCTCAAAGACAACTTTTTTAAGAACTCTTTTTTATCCTCTATGGTGTACAAGCATTTTAGGTTTTCCCCATCAGTAATACTTCAAATGGCCTATCTGGGACCAAAAATCAAAGCTGTTTTTATTGTTGGTGTTGATTTAAATTTTTTTTTAATTGAATCTCCTTCATACCTGGCCTTGGGCCTCTTACAAGTAAATACAGGGACAGTCAAAAGGTTTTGCTTCCAGAGGGCTTAGGGCTTCTCAGCTGATTACTTGCCCAACTCTTGCATGCAGTGGTTAAAAGAATGTAGCTAAATTATACTTATTAAGAAGGTATAGATAATCCATATTGTCTATAGATTGTGTTTCTAAGGTAATATAGGATAAACTTCAGGCCACTCTTTATTTTCAGAGGAGGTGTCTGGATGCTGGTCTGTTCTGATGAAAATGATGGTAGCAAGGAATTCTATCTGAGGCTTGGCCCAGCCATCGTGCTCTCTGCTTCCAGAATCCTGATTTATTATTTGGAAATCTCTTCTATTTGAGTACTGAGGAGAAAGCCTTCTAAATATAATGCATTACTTTCTGGCAGCCCGTAGCTTATGGCACGATTGATTATGGTGCTTATCCTTAAGCTAAGGCATTTCTTAAAAGGTGATCGTTTTTCTACTATCTCTGTATAGTACAGCCAACCCTTGAACAACTCTGGAGTTAAAGGCACCAACCCACACACAGTGGACAATCCAAGTATAGCATAACTACTAATAGCCCACTGTTGACTGGAAGCTTTACCAATAACATAAACAGTTGATTAACATATGTTTTGTATGTTATATGTGTTATATACTAGATTCTCACAATAAGGTAAGCTACAGATGAGAAAATGTTTTTAAAAAATCATGAAGAAGAGACAATATATTTACTATTCATTAAGTGGAAGTAGGTCATCATAAAGGTCTTCATTCTTGTCATCTTCACATTGAGTAGGCTGAGGAGAGAGAGGAAGAGGAGGGGTTGGTCTTGCTGTCTCAGGGGTGGCAGAGACAGAAGGAAATCTGCTTATAAGTGGACTCATGAAGTTCAAACCCATGTTGAAGAGTCACCTGTAAATGCTAAAGGCCCCAGTAAGTCACTCCCAACCTCTTCTGTATCAGATGATGATATCTCTCAGGGGCACTTCTGACAATAAATTCAGTATGGACTGTAGTATATATTCCTTTTTTATTTTTATTTTTTGAGACCGCATTTCATTCTATTTCCCAGGCTGGAGTGCAGTGGTGTGGTCAGGGCTCACTGCAGCCTCCAACTCTCAGGCTCAGTGGATCCTCCCACCTCAGCCTCCCAGGTAGCTGGGACTACAGGTGTGCACCACCACGCCCTGCTAATTTTCTTCTTCTTCTTTTTTTTTTTTTTGGAGAGATGGGGTCTCATTTTGTTGCCCAGGCTGATCTTGAATTCTTAGGCTCAAGCAATCCTCTCACCATTGCCTCCCAAAGTGCTGAGATTACAGACGTGAGCCACCACACTCAATAATATATTCCTTATCTTGCAGAGTCTTAAGGTTTATTAAGTGAGAATACCATCCCAATAAACATACTCATTTTGTTAACTTCATTCAGTATCTCATCACACATTCTACCTATGATTTATCTTTTCTAAGTTTTATTTTATTTTAAATTGACAAATAGTTGTATATACTTTTGGAATACAATGGAATGTTTTGACACCTATACATGTGGAATCATCAAATCAGGCTAATTAGCATACTCATCACTTCAGATATTTATGTTATATCTTTAATCTCAGTCACCTTTACATATCATGCTTTGGAATTATCCTAAAACTTGGATTTCTATTGAAAGCTACACTCAAGGTTGAGGATATGTTGTTTGGGCTGTTTGTGTCCTCTGAAGCCTAGGTCAAAGACTAGCCTTTTTCTCTGTTTCCTTCTCCCCTCCCTTAGACAGCTCTTTCTTTTGTTTTCACAGAATACTTTGTTTAAACAACTAACATATCATAGTATATGATACTCAGTGTTGTATATGTCTATTTTGTGATAGTGTTTTGAATTATTTGATTGGATAGACACCATGTTAACCATCTTTTTATTCCCAGGTTGACTCGAATAGGTGCTCAATAAGTGTGTGTTCGCTTGAACAAAATTTTCTTCTGGCAAGCAATTTTTCACAAGTCTATGATTTAGGAAATGTTAATCTCAGGTCTCCTTTATACCCTTCGTGTAAGTTCCGTAGAGGTTTCTTTTAGCACGTACAGAATTTTTACCTTTCATTCTGCTGTTGCTTCAGTGCACATGATCCAATCTGAAACACGTTCAACAGCCAATGACACTAGGCTGCAATTGAGGCTTAGCTTTTGAAAAGTTACCTTAGCATGTTGGGAATCACCAGAAATTAAAGGGTTCATTAAACCATAAATATGTAGAAAATACCTCAGGAAGAAATATTTTAATCTTATCAGTACAGAACTGACGTATTTTCATTACTTATTTTTTTAAAAATTTTAGAGTAATCACATTCAGTTTTCCTGCAACAAAATAAAACTTACTGGGGAGAAATGTCCCTTGTTAAATGACTGGGCCTTGATGTACTCTTTTCTATATTGTTCATTAGATGTAAATAAAACCATCATAGTCATGAAATTGATAAATTGCTTTCTTTGATGTTACTAAGCTTCTACAGTTGTAGCTTCCTACAGAGCTACATCTCTTAGTATAGTTTTTGAAGCTTTTTTAACTAAGAAATACATTTTATGATGATGTTGATAGTGATGGTAATGATGGCAATTTATTTTGTTAGTATTCACTGTGCAAATGAAATAGAGAATAAAGAATGAGTTACTTTTTTTTTCATTTAATCAAAATTGAAAAGTCCTTCAAGTTAAGTGATGTGCCATTATAGTATTAACTGTGTCTAGCAATGTCTATTCAATTTGATTCATTGAATATGTTTATTCTTATGTTTTATTTTGGATTCCTAGGAATAAATTACATCTATGTCTGGGAAGATTTCAATACAGCCCTGCCTAAAAAGTTAATGTTATAATAGTTAATCACACATAAGTTTTCCCAATCGATTTTATTTTGGCCTGTCAAATAATTCTTAATTTACCACTCTTGTTTTCTCTTTTTTCCTATGTCTACTTCCAGTTTTAATCTACCAATAATATGGTCCATTGACAATGTGTTGTACCTTGTTCAGTTTTAACTGCTGTACAGAGGTTACATGTATATGTGCCTCTATCTATACATTATGTATTACATACATATTAAGCATATGAGAAGCACATTTATTCATTCATTCATGTATTAAATAGTACTTTACTGAGCATTTATGCTAGGTGCTTTGGTAAATGCAAGATTGAAATGGTATTTCCTGCCCTCAACGATCTTGAAATGTAGTGTGAGGAATAAAATAATTACAAATACAAATGCATTAACTGCAGTTCCAAAGTGCTATGGTGAATCCAAGGAAGAGACTATTTCCAGTTGTAAAATCAGAGTAGGCTTCATGGAGAAATGTACTTTGAACTGGGGCTTGAAGAACAGGTAAAATTTTGATGGACAGAGATGAGGGGGGCAAAATATTCCACATAAAGAGAAAAGTGCAGACAAGGGACTTGATTAGAGAGAAATAAGACATCTTTGAGAATGCAAATAGTCTATTTGGGCTGAGACATAGTTTGCAAATAGGTTTAGTAGAAGAAAAGGCTTTACAAGTAATCTGAAGTCAGTTCATAGAAGAATTTGAACACCATGTAAAGGTGTTTGAACTTTTGCCAGGTAGCTATGGGGAGCATGTAGGTTGACTAACTGTCTACTTTAGATGATTAATTAGCTTATAAATTGGACAAGACAGGATGTGGAGAGATTAGTTAGGAACTTACAGGCTCAGGTGATCTATGTATCAGTCTGAAATAGAGTGTTGGCAGTGTGTGTAGAAAGAAGGGAATATTTGGCAGATCCTGTCTGTGCAATTGGATTTCAAGTAGATCAATAAGAATAAGAACAATGAAGACTTGTTGAAAGTTGATTAGGTAAATTAATTTATTTTGCATTTAAACAATATGTGTTTGTGAATTTTTGCAGAAATAGTTGGCAGACCAGCAATGGACACAAAAAAGCCAAACTGATTACCGCGATCATAGTTTGGAAGATAAAAACTTCTAAAAGATCAAAAGACTAAGATTGTGGGGTGCTAGTGAAAGCATCATCAAAATAACTTCCCAAGTATTACTGACTAAATAAAGCACAGCTAGAAGAGAGTGATTGGCTGGGGGAATAAGTACGAGTTTTTGTTTTTAGGCCATAAGTAGGAGTTGAATAGACTCAATAGAAGTGCATAGTGGGATATGTGGTAATTAGGAAGGGATTTCCTGAAGGTGAAGCAGTTGGGGATACTGACACTGAAGTTCAGGTTGTGGCTGTGTATACTGATGACTAAAATGGAAAGGAGACAAATATCATTAGCATTGATGAAGCCAGGGTACTGGAGACATCTTCAGTGTAATCAGGATGGAGAAAAAGACCATAAAGTGAAAATAGAACTAAGTTACTTACTAAGTTGCTAATCTTTCAAGAATTCCTTTTATCATTTCAAATGCAAATATCATTATACTTATTTTCTTATTGACTCAAGGTGACAGCCAAGAAGTTCACAATCATTGCGTGTGTTTATAGGTACAGTCAATCCTCATTATCCATAGATTCCATATTGTGAGTTAGCCCACTCACTAAAATGTATTTGAAATCCCCAAATTAATACTTGCAGAGCTTCTGTAATCATTTATGGACATGTGCAGAGTGGTGAAAAATTTGTGTCACCTGATGCCACTGTTCTTTGCATTTGTATGCTTTCTGTTGACGATTTTGCTGTTTAAAACAACTCCCAAGTGTAATGTTGAAGTGCTGGCTAGCGTTCCTAAGCGTAAAAAGGTTGTGATGTGCCTGATGAGGAAAATATGTGGCTAATAAACTTCATTCCAGCATGAGTTACGGGGCTTTTAGCTATGAGTTCATTGTTAATGAATCAACAGTACATATTAAATAAGATGTCTTTAAACAGAAACACACATAAAACAATGTTGTGTATTGATCAGTTGACAAAAATGTGGCCAGAGGCTTTTAGGAAACAAACCCTTTATTTCCCCTAGGAGCAATGCTTTAGTATTCGCTAATTCGCTATTCGCAGTAACCATGTAGAACATAGCTATCGCGAATAACAAGAATGGAGTGCACCTTATTCATTTTGGTTCATGGCAGCTGCCTTCGTTGTTTGGATCCTCACTAAAGTTGAAAACCGAACTCATAAATCTTATTTAATTTTTTATTTTGAAGTAATTTTACACTTATAGACAAGGTGCAAAAATAGTGCAGTGTTCTCATAGAGCCTTCATCTAGCTTCCCCTAAAGTTAACATCTTCATAACCATAGTATGCAAGCCAGGAAGTTAACATGGTTATACTACTACTGACTAATCTACAGACCTCATTAGAATTTCTCAACTTTTCCCATAGATGTCCTTTTTCAGGTCCAGGATCCAAACCAAGATCCCACATTGCATGTAGTGTCACATTTGCCCAGTCTCAATCTGTGACAGTGTCTCAGCTTTTGTCTGGCTTACTACTGGTCAAATATCTTGCAGACTGTCCCTCAGTTTGGGTTTGTCTGATGTTTCCTTGTGATTAGACGGAGATTATTCATTTTTGGCAGAAACACCACCCAAGCGACGATGTGCCCTTTTCAGTGCATCTTCCCAGGGCCGATTATGGCAAGGTGTTGTCTCCTGGGTGATGTAAATTTTGATTACTTGGTTAAAGTTCTGTCTCTCACATTTCTCCACTATAAAGTTACCATTTTTCTCTTTGTAATTAATAAGTGGAATATGATTCTTTAACACCAAAACATTCTACAATATTACTTTTCAATCAATCAGTAAGCACATTATCAGTAGCCAGTTCTGTGCTGAGCACAGCAATAAGGCATAATTTTAAAATGGTATTTATTTTATTTTATTTTTTATGCTTATGGATACATAATGGTTGTACATATTTGTGGGGTGCATATAATATTTTGGTGCAAGCATGCAATGTGTATCACTGATCAGATCTGGTTAATAGTATATCCATCGCCTCAAATATGTATCATTTCTTTGTGTTGGGAACATTCCAAGTCTACTCTTCTAGTTACTTTGAAGTATATAATAAATTATTGTTAACTATAGTCACCCTATTATGCTATTGAGTACTAGGTCTTATTTCTTCTATCTAATTGTATTTTGTACTAATTAATGAACCCCTCTTTATTCCTTCTCCCCACTGTCCTTCTCAGCCTCTGTTAACCGTCATTGTATTTTCTACCTCCATGAGATCATGAATGGGTATTCTTTTGTTCATTGGGAACTGATGGTCTAGTTGGGATAATAGAAATGGCACACAGTAAACAACGTTATACAAGAAAGAAACAGAAAATTACATGTGGCAAATTGTCTGACACAGAATATATGCTATAGGAGTGATCAGGGAAGGCTTTCTGTGGAAAAGTGGAAATTTGTGCCAGACATTGAAGGGAAGATAGGATTTTTTTAGTAGAATTTCATAATTCAGTTAATTCAGGGAAATATATTGAGTACCTCAGCTCCTTAAGGAATCATGCTAGAAGCCAGGGATATATAGATAAAAAATAGAATCTCTACCTTCAAAGAGTTCCCAGTCTGGTGAGAAAGACAGAGATGTCTGTCAGTGGAAAGCAAATATGATAAGTGTTGTGTAGAGATGGGAGAGGAGAGGGCTTTACAGGTGTGGGGGCCAATATTACACCTTAGAGATTAAAAGAAGATAGTCTTCAGGTTATCTAGTCTAACTTTCTGCACTCCAAGAATGCCAAAAAAAATTTCTGTGATGATGTCACTCAATCTATACTTGAAAGCTTCTAGTCATAAGAAGCTAATTTCTCAAGACATCTTATTCTACTGCTTTATGTCTCTCATGGATAGAAAATAATATTTTTTATTGAGCCAAAGTTTACCTCCTCCAAACTTTCACCCATGGGTTTAGTTCCTACCTCCTTAGCTGCAGGGAGGAAATCTACTCAGATAGTCCTTCAAAACACTGACATTGCGTCCTTTCTTGATGTCACTTCTTTCAGGTTAAACATGAATAAATCATATATTATATGTATTTCTTTATAAATCTATATCTATACTATATGTATGATGTCTAGATCCTTCAAAATTCTTCATGTATTTGTCAACTGATACAGAAACCAGAATTGAAAATATTCTTGAGCTGTCCCATCAGTGAAGAACACCATGTAGCTAGCCCCTCCCTTCTTTGAGCCAATGTAAGTCTATTAACTAAGCCTAAGTGTGCATTGGCCATTTTGGAAGCAAAACACTTGACTTTGTTTATCTTTTCCTTGTAAATAATCCATGCCCTCTCACCCTCATCTTGACCTTCCCTCCTGAGAATTTTTTTAGAATAATAATTGTACAGAGTCTTCCCCAACCCAGTTCAGTTGGAGCTTTGAATCTAACATTCAAAATGTATTTATTTCTGTCACATTTCGTGCTCTTCGTTTTGACCTCTTGTTGGAGTTCTCTTTGAACTTTGATCTTGTCATCTGGCATAGCTTTTGTTTCCCCCCATTTTCAATATCTGCAAATTTGATAAGAATGTAATCTATTTTCATCCAAGGCTTTAATAAAATAAACAAGACAGGGGGTCAAGAACAGAGCTCTTGGGCAAACCATGTAGGTCTGGTCATTTCACAATATAAAAAAACTCCTGCCTGTGCTTTTTATTCAGCCCCTGGAGGGAGGAGTGGTGCAGGAAGAATAGGATGTGCTCACTGACAGTGATAAGCCTGACCTAACCAGAGCCCAATGTGGCATGTTGTCCAGCAGCTTCAAATCAGGTTATACTTCGGGGAAGATGGGTCACATTATGTCACATCCAGGAAGAGTCGTTACTGTGACGATGGCAAGTCTATAATGTTTTCCTGCTTACGGAGTTTTTCTCATATTTACAGACTCACAAATATGAAATGATATAAGTTGCCAGTGAAGATTTTGGGCTTAGGGCATGAAAAATTAACAGCAGAATTTAAAGCAAATTATCCTGTTAGTGAAATTCTAGGTGGACTGGAGAAGAAAGTAACCAGAGAGGGGGAAGCTAGTCAGGAAGCTGCTGAAGTTATCCGAGAGGTAAGAAGGCTAAGAGCTTAGACAAAGACAATAGTGAAAAGTAGAGAGATAAAAGACACATGTGGCTCAGAAGAGCTATAGAACATTGTCACTAAAAATGGATTTGAGGAGGCTGCGGGAGGGGCAGATCTAAGATAACTTCCTGCATGTTAAATCTAGAAGAATGAAGGCACAGTGGATGGCAACAAGGAAACTGGTGAGTGGATCTGATTTAGGGCAGGATTAGTTTTATTGTTTTTATGAGTGACTTAATGGTAATAAGAGTTAAACTAACTGGGCCGAGCGCGGTGGCTCACACCTGTAATCCCAGCACTTTGGGAGGCCGAGGCGGGCGGATCACAAGGTCAGGAGATCGAGACCATCCTGGCTAACACGGTGAAACCCCATCTCTACTAAAAAAAAAAAAAAAATTACAAAAAATTAGCCAGGCGCAGTGGCGAGCGCCTGTAGTCCCAGCTACTCAGGAGGCTGAGGCAGGAGGATGGCATGAACCTGGGAGGCAGAGCTGGCGGTGAGCCCAGATCACGCCACTGCACTGCAGCCTAGGTGACAGAGCAAGACTCTGTTTCAAAAAAAAAGAAAAGAGTTAAACTAACTGGTAGATGAGAGCGGGTGTCTGAAGAGTTACCACCTGCTATATTCAAGTAGAAAATTAAATGGCCTGTGTGTGGCATGGCAGAACTATAGGATCACAGTAGCTGTCAGCACCGCTTGGTTTTCTAGCACATAGGTCTATTGCAAGATAATTCATTGATTGAACCAAAGATCACTTAACTTTGCAGATCCATTTCAGATGTTGTAAATAGCAAGTATGATTATACAATCTTGGAAATGGAGTTTGGCTAAATAAGATATGTCTAAATAATGGAATGTGTCGTAGGAATACAATTTTGGACATCTTATTTCACCACCAGCAAGTATTTTGTAAAAGCTATCTACTATTTAAATAGAATAGCCTTTCTACATTTTTTCCAATGGATACGCAATGTATAGTCCTTCTACCCCACACTCCCATACACACACCAAAAATATGAGTGCAAGGAGAGAATGAAAAGATATTAACTTGAAGCCCCATTAATCAGCCTTTGGAGAAGACCCCGTTATTAAGCTCTTGATCATCATCATCACCAGACATTCATTAAGCACCTCATTGTGTTTATGCAAAGTATAGACACATGGGCAAAACCCACATGGGCCTGCCCTCTCTGGGCACATAGACCCTTCATGCAAGAACTCAACAGAAAATAATGTAACATGACCAAATAAAAGTGCTGAAATGAGCCCCTCTTCAATTACATTAGCAGTGCCTCAGCTATCCTATTTTATTAAGGAATGAAATCCCCATATAAGTAAATTTTTCTAAAAACAAGAGCTTACCTACCCAGGCATCACAACAACTTCTGCCTTTTCAGTCTCCATACAAATTTTCTGTGCCTAATGCACTGGGTGGCTACGGGTCACTGTTATGAACTGCCGTTGTTGAATTCAGTGCTCTCAAAAGTCTTTGTCTGCTTTTTGCCTTTCAGTCTGTATTTTGTATTGAGCTGTTGGCAGTTGCTTTTTCTGCTCTTCTTGTGCCTGC
Source organism: Hylobates moloch (assembly GCF_009828535.3). NCBI lineage: Eukaryota > Metazoa > Chordata > Mammalia > Primates > Hylobatidae > Hylobates > Hylobates moloch. Next base: position 94,933,267 of record NW_026652286.1, on the reverse strand, counting down.
TCCCAGCTGCTCTCCCAATTCACTTGTAGTTTGTTACTCCAAAACATCTTTGGGCCAGGGGAAAATGTTAACCAAGATTGTCATAAATTGTAAATGAAATTAGTCAGTTTCCAGTTCTGAGTGGGGCTATAAAGAGAAAGTCATCACTGTATGGTGGAGACTCTCAGGTGCTACTTTGAGTGTTTAAAATGTTTTATTTGCTCACTTCTGCATTCTAGACTGGACTCTGGGAAGTTGAGGTTGAAGAAACACTGACCTCTGGGTAAGGGAGGGCATGTTGCCATGTTGCTCTATTTACACTATTGCAGATTAGGTCACAAATTAATTTAGGGATAGAAAGCAAAGTCTCATATTTGAAAAGTGGAGACTTCTATAATCAATCTGACAAGATAATAATTTAGGGCTGGGCATGGTGGCTCATGCTTATAATCCCAGTGCTTTGGGAGTCTGAGGCGGGAGGATCGCTTGAGCCCAGGAGTTTGAGGCCATTCTGGAAAACATAGTGAGACTTCCATTTCTACAAAAAATATAAAGAATTAGCCAGGCATGGTGGCACATGCCTAAAGTCTCAGCTACTTGAGAGGCTGAGACAAGAGGATCACTTAAGCCTAAGAGGTCGAGGCTACAATGAGCTGTGTTCATGCCACTGTACTTCAGCCTGGGCGACAGAGTGAGACCCTGTCTCAAAAACAAAATTAGCTTAACGTGACGTTATGAAAATAAAGATATTCTATACCGATCTTGAGTGCCTTCTTCAAAATATACACAAACACATAAAATATTTTGTTAATTTCACTGCAGGCCACTTTCTTAAACCAGAGCCAAATGGTTTTCATTTCACTAACTGGGAATACTGTCGTATTCAATGCTTCTGAAAAGTGCTATCCCCAGTAAGTCCCAGCATGGTGCCCAGGAGAGCCAAGCACTGCAGAGGAGGCTAGGCACACCACTCTGGATAGAGACAGAGAAGGGAAAGAGTCACTTTGAAAATCACAACTTTTATTACTGAAAGCATGATTGGCTCACTGCTTCCGGTTTTCTGTTAAGCTTCTTGATGGTTACTTGTGAGTCCTTATCAGTAGTCAGGTGGGCTTTTCATGTGTCCGGCAATATGTAGCTTTCTTTTCTTTCTTTTCTATTTTTAGATTCTTCTAGGTATGTTCATATAGATACTCTCCTTTCTCCATGCCACGTGCTATTTTAAAGAAAACATAGCAAGATTTAAAAATTATGATAACTTCTAGATTGGCTATTTTGAAATGTTATAGAAATGGTTTGATTACAACCCCATTAAAAAGTGGGCAAAGAATGAGCACAGATGCTTCTCAAAAGAAGACATTTGTGTGGCCAAGAAACATGTGAAAAAAAGCTCAACATCACTGATCATTAGAGAAATGGAAATCAAAACCACAATGAGATACCAACTCATGCCAGTCAGAATGGCGATTATTAAAAAGTCAAGAAACAACAGATGCTAATAAGGCTGTGGAGAAATAGGAATGCTTTTACACTGTTGGTGGGAATGTAAATTAGTTCAACCATTGTGGAAGACAGTGTAGTGATTTCTCAAAGACCTAGAACCAGAAATATCATTTGACCCAGCAATCTCATTACTGGGCATACACCCAAAGAACTGTAAATCAATCTATTATAGATACATGCACGCATATGTTCACTGTAGCACTATTCACAATAGCAAGGACATGGAATCAACCCAAATGCCCATCAATGATAGACTGGATAAAGAAAATGTGGTACATATACACATGAAATACTATGTAGCCATAAAAAGGAACAAGATTATGTCCTCTGCAAGGACATGGCTGGAGCTTGAAGCCATTATTCTCAGCAAACTAACACAGGAACAGAAAACCAAACACCGCATGTTATTTATAAGTGGGAGCCGAACAGTGAGAACACATGGACACAGGGAGGGGAACAACACACACTGGGGCCTGTCAGGGTGGTGGGGGGCAGGGGGAGGGTGAGCATCAGGGTAATTAGCTAATACATGCGGGGCTTAATATCTAGGTGATGGGTTGATAGGTGCAGCAACCCATGTTTACCTCTGTAACAAACCTGCCTGTCCTGCACAGGCATCCCTGAACTTAAAATAAAATTAATTTAAAAAAGAGATGGTTGATTAAAACCACCATTCAGATTTCCTTTAGTAATGTCAGCAATAAGAAAATCTATTCTGCTGGAAAATTAGAATAGTGTGTGTATCTCCTTTTATCTGTCTTTAGTACATTTGTGCAGAGTGCCCAAGAACACAACATTCCCATTTTATACACGGTTAAACTAGAACCCAGGGAGGACCAAGGGCTCAATGTCATGCTGGGATATGGATAACAATATGCCGAGGCTGTTTAGAAGGTACAAGACTTGTAGTTTAATTAAGCAAGAGGGGTTTGGTGGCAGCAAATTAAAGTGTACCTACAGAGGAGTAATTTACAAGAGAGGAACAAGTCTAAACAAGTAGATAGGTTTCCAAATTCTAAAGGCAGGTGATAAGTGTGGATATATTAACAAGCAAAGCTGAAAATCACTCTTAGGGATGGGAGATGTTATGCTGTTTGCTGGCACAAGTGGCTCTAGGGCTTTTGGATTGTCATAGCCACATAGAGGTCCAAAGACAAATTCTGCTCCTCAATGAGACAAGAACACAGATACAAAGATTTGCTCATCATTGATCCTACTTAAGGGGCATGCTGAAACTGAACCTAATATTTCTAAGTTCGTTGCACAACTTCTTCCATAAAATTATGAAGTGACTTGCAGTATTTGAAAAGTCTTTCTCTTATCTTAGAAAAATTGTTTCAAAAAAGATGAGAGCATTCAATTCTAAAAAGGATTCTGATAACACCACAAAAAGAAAAAACTTTTGAGAAAGTTTTTTTCCTCCCGAGCAAATGGTTTTTAAATTACTTTTGCAAATGCTTGCATAATCAGTATAGGGAATATAGAGTTATTAGGAAAACATAGCAGGTATTTCCAACACATAGAAGCACAACATGCTTCTCTAGGAAGAGACAAAGATGATATATTTATGTAAAAATTGAATTAAAGCCAAATTTAGAAATTAATCAGTCTCTTCCCCCAAATAAACACCTTAAAAATACTTTCTAGAGCAGTAACAGTCAATATCACCTTGGGATGTTGAGGTGAAATTCATCTTAAATAATAAGATTGCCATTGCAATGGTGATGGGGAAGGGGAGACATGCTATTTATGGATTGGCTACTTTGTGTTTGGGGTTTTGTTTCATTCCACATTTAAACTTCCCAACAACCCCATAATTGAGGAAATGTTATTTCCATTTTACAGATGAGGAAGGCACGGTTTTGAGAAGTTAAGCAGCTTGCCCAGCATCACACAATTATTCATAATGGCAGTGCCAGGATCCAGCGCTGAGCTTTTTTTCCCTAAAGACATAGCTCTTTCCAGTATCACACATTGTCCCCTCCCCACCCTTAACTGAGAGGGTTTTATTATATTTGAAGGAAATTGGGCATTGAGCATAGTTTGATAAGTGACTATTCACCAAACTGAGATACAGATTTTGCCTCGTGAATAGAAATGACAGTTGATTCCATTTATTTCATGAACAAGAAAGGGAAATTCAGCAAGACATTTTCGGCTGAATTCATAAGGTATTTCCTTGCTTTTTAAAAAAAGTTTCACCTTAGTCTCTGTAAAGCTTTTGGCTACAACAGCATTGATTAATAAAAGGTGGTTTGAGGACCCAAAGGCTAAATATATTTGATTCTTTCTCTTTTCATTTTTTTGTTGTTGATTCATATATTGATGGACATAGATTTTTTTTAAGTCCAATGTGCCATTCTCACTCATTCTTATAAGCACATTCTCCTTTTTCTGACATAACATTGATGCAAACATTACCATGTACACATCTAACTTTTTATTATCTATAATAAGGGCCACCAAACTTTATCTGTGATGGGCCAAAGAGTAAATATTTCAGGCTCTGCGGGCCATATGTTCTCTGTTGCAACTACCCAACTTGGCTATCACAGTGAACAAAGCAATGATAGAGAAGAGTAAACAAATGAGCATGACTGTATTCCAATAAAACACAGAGCAGGCTGGATTTGACTCAAGGATGTAGATTGCTCATACCTAATCTAGAATATACAAATTTGTTTACTAACATAAATTAAAAAGCAATCCAGATCCGTCTCTGGATTGTCATGAAGAGTTATTTGCTAGTGTACCCTGGAAGATGGAGAAATTATAAAGCTCACGTGAGGTCTGATATATAATTCATATGCAAAAAACTGCATTTATTTAAAGTATACAGTTGATGAGTTTTAACAGGGCTTACATCCATAAGACCACCACCAATCAAAATACAGACCATCTTCATCATCTCCAAAAGTGTCCTTGAGATCCTTTGCAGTCCATCTCTCCCTCCGGCTCTGGCCCTAGGTAAGCGCTGATCTGATTTTTGTCTCTATACATTTGTATACATTTTCTATAGTTCTGTATAAATGGAGTGAAACAGTATGTACTCTTTTGTGTCTGGTTTCTTTCATTCAGAATACCAATTTTGAGACTCATCCATGTTGTTGCATGTGTTAGTAGTTTGTTCCTTTTTATTGCTGAGTAATATTTCGTTGTAGTGTGGATATATCATGGTTTGTTTATCCATTCACCAGTTGATGGACATTGGGTTGTTTCCAGTTTTTTGATATGCTATCAACATTTGTGTACAAGTCTTTCTGTGTACATATATTTTCATTTCTCTTCAGTAAACTCTAGGAGTTAGGATTATTGGGTCATGTGTTACACGTATATTTAATTTTGTAAGAAACTGCCAGTTGTCCAAAATTGTTTACCATTTTATGTCCCCATAAGATCATACGTGAGTTCCAGTATCTTCAACTTTAAGTTGTCAGTCTATTTTATCTTAGTCATTGTAATAGGTGTGTAGTCATTTCTCATTGTGACTTTAATTTTCATTTCCCTGATGACTAATGATTTTGAGGATATCTTTATGTATGTGTTGACCATTTGTAGATCTTCTTCTGTGAAGTGTTTGTCTGAATCTTTTTCTTTTTTAGTATGCTATTTATCTTATTATTGAGTTTTAAAGAGAGCTTTATATATACAAAACATGTCTGTCATATTGTATGTATTACAAATATTTTCTCTCAATTCCTGTTGTGTATTTTTTCTTAGTAGTGACTTTCAAAGGGCAAAAGTTTCAAATTTTCAGCAAGTCCAATTTATCATTGTTTTCTTATAGTTCTTTGTGTTTGTATCTTATCTTTGTTCAATCTTTGCCTATCCTCAAAGTTGTGAAGATTTTCTTCTATGTTTTTCTCTAAAGGATTTAGAACTTTAGCTTTTACATCAATGTTCATTATTTACTTTAGTTAATTTTTGTGTATGGTATCAGGTAAGGATCAGGATTAATTCTTTTCTATATAGTCATTTAATTGTTCTAACACCATTTGTTGAAATGACTTCCCTCCACCCCCATTGGCATTTTTGTCAAAAAAAAAAATCAATTGACCATGTAAGTGTGAGTCTATTTTTGACTCTTTTCTGTTCCATTGATCTGTTTGTTTATTCTATCTTCAATACCACACTGTCTTTGTTATTGTGCCTATATAGTACATCTTGCAATAAAGTAGTATAAATCCTCCATTCTTTTTGAATTACTTTGAAAATTCTGGAAACTGTGTTTCCATGCAAATTTTAGAATTAACTTGTCCATTTCTTCAACAACAGCAAAAATACATGCTGAAATTTTGATTGGGATTGCTTTGAATTTATGGCCCAATTTGAGAAGAATTAACATCTTAATAATACTGGAGTCTTTCAGTCTATGAGCCTGGTATATCTCTGCATTTCTTCAGACCTTTTAAAACTTCCCCCAGCAATAGTTTGACATTTTCACCGCAAAGGTCTTATACATTTTATTAGTTTCTTGGGGCTGTTGTAACAAATTACTACAATATGGGTTGTTTAAAAACAGCAGAAATTTATTCCTTAGTTTAAGAAGCCAAAAGTCCAAAATCAAAGTGTGGGCTAGGTTGATTCTTTCTGAAAGCTCTGACGGAGAATCTATTCCATGCCTCTGTCCTAACTTCTGGTGTTGTCAGCAATCCTTGACATTCCTCAGCTTATAGACACATCACTACAATCTTTGCCTCTCGCTTCTCATGTTCACATGACCTTCTCCTTCTGCGTTTCAGTGTTTCCTTTTCTGTCTCCTATAAGAACAGTGTCATTAGATTTAGGGCCCATCCTTATTCAAGATAAGACCTTTACCTTAATTACATGCGCAAAAACCTTTTATTCCAAAAAAAAGTTCACATTCTAAGTTCGAGGTAGACATATCTTTTGGGGGACCCAATGCAAATCACTACATTAATATTTTTGAAAATTTACTTCTGAATGTTTTATGTTTTATAACGATAAGTGGATTTTTTTTAGTATTTTATTTCCTTTTATTTGCTGCTACTATTTAAAAATATAATTGACTTGTGTGTATTAATCCTGTGTTTTGGTGTTTTACTAAATGCAGTTATTAGCTCTAGTCATTGTTACGTAGATTCCCTTAAGATGTTCTGGTTACGTGAACAATTATGCAGCTTACAAATAGAGGCAGTTTTACTTCTTTTTCTATTTATGCTTTTCTCTCTCTCTCTTTTTTTTTTTTTTTTTTTTTTTTTTTGCTTCATTACAATGACTAAGATAGCCAGAGCAATGCTGAATAGATGTGTTAAGAGCAGGTGTCTTTGCTTGGTTCTCAATCTTAGGGGAAAATTATATTATAGTTCACCATTAAGTATGAAGATAGCAATATATTTTTTTGTAGAATGTTCTTTATCAGATTGAGAAAATTCCTCTCTGTTCCTGATACGCTGAGAGGTGGGTTTTTTATTTTAAACATCATCAATAGGTGTTGAATTTTATCAAAGTTTTTCTTCATGTATTGAAATAATGATATACTTTTTCTCATTTATTTTATTGATATTATCAAGTATGTTGATTGATTTTTGAATATCAAACCAAAATTACATTCCTGGAATAAACCCTAGTTGGTCAGGTTGTATTTATTTTTTATTTTTTATTTTTTTGGGGGGGACAGAGTCTTGATCTGTCACCCAGGCTGGAGTGCAGTGGTGTGATCTCGGCTCACTGCAACCTCTGCTTCCCAGGTTCAAGCAATTCTACTGCCTCAGCCTCCCGAGTAGCTAGGACTACAGGCATGTGCCACCATGCCCGGCTAATTTTTGTATTTTTAGTAGAGACAGGGTTTCACCATGTTGGCCAGGCTGGTCTCGAACTCCTGAGCTCGTGATCTGCCCACCTGGCCTCCCAAAGTGCTGGGATTACAGGCGTGAGCCACTGTGCCTGGCCAGGATATATTTTTTGTATGTTGTTAGATTTGATTAAAATCTTGTTAAGGATTTTCGCCTCTATGCTCATGCAGAATATTGGTTTATAATTGTTATGTAATTTTTTGCCTGATTTGATAAAAAAAAATAAGTTGTCAAGAATGCCCTGTTCCTCTATTTTTTGAAGAATTTTATAAGACTAGTGTCATTTTTTACTTGAATATTTTGATTCAAATCACCAGCGATACCATTTGAAGCTAAAATTTTCTGTGTGGAAAGGTCTAGATAATGAATTGAATTACCCTAATAAATATAGTGCTATTTAGGTTTTCTGTTATATCTGTGTCAGTTTTAGTAGGTTGTATTTTTCAATGAATTTGTCCATTTTATCTAAGTTACTAACCTAGTTATTTTTGTATATCTAGCCTAGATATTTTCTCCTCTGTGAAACCTTCCCTGACACTACCAACAAAAGTGATTTCTTGTCCTTCGAGTTACTTCTTTACTCAGTATCATTTGTTCTCTCCGTCTTCTGTTGAAGTTTGTTCACATGTCTCTTCCTGTACTAAATTAAGGGCCTAGGCTGGGCGTGGTGGCTCACGCCTGTAATCCTTGCACTTTGGGAGGCCATGGCAGGTGGATCACCTGAGATCAGGAGTTCAAGCCCAGCCTGGCCAACATGGTAAAACCTCATCTCTACTAAAAATACACAAATCAGCTGGGCATGGTGGTGGGTGCCTGTAATCCCAGCTACTCAGGAGGCTGAGGCAGGAGAATCACCAGGAAGCAGAGGTTGCAGTGAGCTGAGATTGCACCACTGCACTCCAGCCTGGGTAACAGAGCAAGACTCTTGTCTCAAAAAAAAAAAAAAGAAGAAAAAAAAAGAAAAAGAAAAAAAAAGTAAGGGCCCTGGAGTTCAATAATTGCGTCTTATACATCTTTGGGTCTTTGCCACCTTGTATGGTGCCTGGCATATAATTAGATTACCCCTTCTCCCAAATGTTTAAATAACCAAATTATTCCACTTAACATTGTCTAATGTATAGTGACCCAGCATGTTTCTAGCTTTCTCAGTAGATTATGAGTATCTTTTATAAAAATAGTATGCATTATTTGTTCTTCATATTCCTTCTATGTCTCACATTATAATAAATTTTAAAAACTGTTAAATTGAATAGATTTGCCAGAAAGTACAGAAAATTAGTATTCTATAAACTCAAAGAGAAGAGGCCAAATAGAAATCTGGAAAGCATTCATCAATAAAGAGAGGAAAAAAACATTGCAAAGTGCTTATTATATACCAGATCTTGTGATAATTCCTTCCCACATTAATCTCCCAAATAATTGGGCAAAGAAGATATTACGGTCCACATTTTACAAATAAAGAATCTGATGTTCACTAAGGTTAAGTACTCTGCCCAAGTTCAGTTATTAAGCAGCAGACTTTGGTTTGAAATCTATATTGAATGATCCCATTATCCACATCCTTGGTCTCAGTTTTACTTTTATGCATTCAGTTTTCCACAAGACACTTGATGGAATTTCCTATACTACCTATAAATTTTGCTATAGTAGAGCATTCTGTGTTCCCTCTGATTGAATGTTACAGGCCCCTCTGTAAATTTAGGAAAGTTCCAAAGTGTTCCCTGGTTACTTGTTCTGCCTCTAGCATGAAATGTACAGAAGTAGCAGAGAAGATCCAAACCAGACTTTGCTCTCAGAGTAGGCTGCATAACTCCCTCTTGTCTTCCCCACTGGTCTACATCAGTCTTTTGTCTACAACCCTGACTTTTTAAAAAATGGTATTGGATGCTACCATTATGGTTATGGTTAATTGGGGGCATCATTGGTGCCTGAGTTTCTACTCAAATAACATAAGGGAAATGAAGAGACCAAGGCCATGATGACTCAAGCAATCTCCATGGCTTGGTGGTAAAGGAGTGAATCCTTCCTTACAGCTGATCTTGCCTTGTATATGTCACATATTGGTCCTGATTAGAAAGGTCTATTGGCTAATTTGTGCAAGACACATTCCTTCTCATTATACCATGATACAGGCCATGTGAAACACCGGATTCAATCTTATAGCCTCTCTGCTGCTGCTAACTAAGAAACTTCTACTTTTAGTGTCTTTTCTCTCTCAACACAAAAATACTCTGTAAGTCACCCAGATCTGGGTTGCCCATGATTACCAGGCTTTTCCCAATTAGAAATGTGACTCATGTTCCATTTTACCAATACATCTCAGGCACAGAACTAGCAAGGAAAGACAAAATTAAAGTTTTTCTGTAATTCCAGCCCATCAATTGAAACAAGATGTTTCTGAACTTTTCCCAATGTGAAGAACAAAAAGTAATAGCATTTTATTTATTTATTTGTGTACAACACTGTGGTCAGGAACTTGTTGCTTCCCCAGGGAAATTGTTTGCAAGCATCACTGAGAAGAGAACTTAACAATTCACATTGATCATTCCCTGTGGTCTGCCATGGCGAGGGTGATACTTTCATGTTTTATAAGCACCAGACAAGAGAGCTGGATCAATTTTCTCTCTCGATATTCTAGTCTCTGTTGGAACGACTCCCTCAGGCATTAGCAGCTCTGGGTTCTTTCTAAAAAATAAAGTAAGTACTCTTAGGTCTGTTTACAGTAAGGGACAAGAAGTCCGAAACGTATCCCTGCCTTTTACGATTCAGAAATCAACATGGGGATCTTTCCTACTTTTAGGCAGTACATACAGCTTCGCTGTGGTCTGTGTGTCAAACTTACTGAGAGGAGGACATTGTGGAGACTTATTGTTAATTAGCAATGCTTATGCATGCAAACCTTGGTCAGATGATGTTGTGTTTGGAGAGAAGAGAGAAGAGAATTGAATAAGTACGTGACCCCTTGGAAGCTGTTTTCAGTTGAGGATTTTGGTGAGTAGCCACTTGAAATCAAGGGAAATTCCATGAATAGTAGGAGCTGGGAAGAAAGGAAGAGGAGGAAGTATCCCACCACTTTTTTCTTCCCATCTAACACCGTGCTTAGGCAAAGCATAGTCCATGTGAGATCTGTCTTATAAAAACTTGCTGAATAAAGCGAATGGAAGTTAAATTTTGGACTTTCTTCCATAATAGCTTCAAATTGTGGTGACTTTGTTGCCTCTAGAGGGCTGGGAAATACATTTCTTTGAGATCCTAGAATCTGAGTGTGTGCTCTACACAGGATGGATAGAACGAGCCTCTGGCAGTTCCATTTTTCCAGAGGCAAAAGCATGCCTGCCACTGGAGCACTCTTGGGTTCCAACAGAGAACCTGTGTCGCCTAAGGAAACGGTGCTTTCTCTTACAAGGTACAATCTTGGCTCCTCTGCTATGAAGCGGGATGTTCCCGGACATGTGCTTCAGAGACCTTCCTACTTAACCAGGATACGAGTTACATTGTTATGCAATTCCTCTGCTGAGGCCCTGTAAAAGGAGTGAGTTAGGACAGATACAGCAAGATATTAGGACAGATTTCCCCCATTATTTAGGCTGCACAATACAGAAGGAAACTTGATTTCAGCAAGACCCAATTCTTAACAGGCTTTTCTACCCACTTTTACCAATAACTTTTCCAAATTTGGTTCAAATTGTGCAGAGAAACAATAAAATTTTTAAAAAGGATAAACTGACTAGTTAAAAGTAAATGGCATTTAATTAAAACAAAGCTTGCAAATTCATGAAAAAACAAAAAGCCATGTGAGGTAAACCTTAGGGCAGCGTACAGTGCCACTGTCCTTTGCAGTTTTGAGTGTATTTCATTTGTACATTGGAAGTAGATATTTGTCATATTATTAACAATTACTGTACTTAATTGTACACTCAGCATTTGGCATCAGAATAATCTTGTGTAGTCACAGGGTTTTCATTTTCTTTCTGTATTTTTTAAGCATGTTTCTGAGTGGTGGTTCACATAAGCTTCCAATTTTAAATAACACAATCCATTTATTTCACTAGGCGTCTTTATTTGCTTAAAGTGAAGAATCACAGATTGTCATTGTGTTGCAAATAAGTCTAACCTTTCTTTCCCTTTACAAAAACAAAAACAAAAAACAAAAAACAAAAAAACCTGTGGATGCTAAAAAAGGGAACTGAAAGAAATAGAAATTCCAGTAATCTTTTATGAACTCTGTTATTAGAGTGAGTAGAACTAAATCTGTGGGGAAAAAAGGAAAAGGAAATGGAAAAGGTGTTTTAGAGCTTTTACTTTAAGCCACTCCAGTGTCCCCTTCTCTGCTTTCTTTCCACTACCCTGACCCATACCTACCCACAGTGAGAACTGAGCCCGCAGGGCAGCTCAGAAGCTGGGAGGAGAGAAAGAGTGAGGATCTGAGTTATTTTTCCTCAGTGCTCTTAAAAGCTCCAGGCAGAAAAGACCCTGCCTGTAGAACCTCCCTTTTGCATTTCTCAGTTGCATCGGAGAAACTCCTAAATTGCATCAGTGATCCTGAAGCTGTTAAAGAATTTTCTGTAGAAGAAAGGAAAGAGAAAGAGAAAGAAAAGGCAAAAACTTAATCATGCCTGGGATCTTTTGAGGTAGAAAAAACTGACGAGAAACAAACTTTCCTTATATTCTGGTGTGTTGGAAAACAGTGGAGGGACTGTTTGCCAAAATGTCTTTGCAGTTCTCAAAGATGGCTGGCCAAATCATAAGAGAATACGCTTCGGTTCGTGTAGTTCTGAGTCCAGCATTGTGAGTAAAGCACAGGTTTCAGCTGTAAAGAAATCTGCTGTCTAGAAACCATGGGAAGTATGTCATCCTCTCTTTTCTTTACCATGTAGAGATCCTTCATGGATATCCTGTTCTTTGAAGAAAATTTTGTTTAGGAAGTAAGAAAAATATAATTAACATGGCCCTAAAGAAGCAAAGCTCTTTATTTTCATTTTCATTTCCTTTTGCTTTTGCATTGAAGAGTTAAGACAACATTTCAGCAGAGAAATGTGGAGAAGGGTAAAGAGAAATCAATAAAGTTATTCTGTGACTTTCCCCAGGAGGGAGCAGTGTTAATCGAGAATGGCTTGCTTGGCTATATATCAAGTCCGAGGAGAGAGCAGCAGTTGATTTTGAAACAGATTTCCCAGCTAGACTGGAAGAGATATAAATAATACTTATCTATCATATACATATAGACATATATATACACACATACACATTACACATACATACACATATATACATACACATGTATACATATAATTTTTACAAGAATGGTGTCTATGTGTGTGTATATACACTATTATAAACATTTAAATATAAATTATATGTATTATATATATGTGTGCGTGTGTGTCTTTGTGTGATTTAAAAAGTAGATAAGAATAATTTCTTCAGATAATTGGTAACACCAGACAAAATTCTTCTAATAATATTTCATATATATTGATCTGGGATCGTTTTACATTTTATAAGTTTCTCTCAAAAGTTTTTTGATTACTAGAGAAGGAAATTAATATGCAAGAGCCTCAAGTGACAGACAATGGAATGGAAACCAGATTTCTTGACCCAAGGCCAGCGAAAGCATCTTGATCCAGGAAATCTTCTAAGGAACCTCTCTGGGTCATTCATGCAGTTACTTTTTCTAGCAATAAACATTACAGAAATTTTGAGCAGGTCTGATTGCAGCAGAGATCATGAGACTGGAGCTGGCTCTGGGGCTGCCCAGTTTTATTGGGCTGTGGCACCATGCTCATTGGAAGCAGTGGTGATTTCTTTGTTGACAAATTCATACAACATAATTGGGTGGGAAGTTGGCTTCGCCATCACAGTGTGGTCTTGAATGAGTTATCTATCTTTTCTGGGCTTCAGTTTTCCTTTCTATGAAATGGGATGAATAATTCTTCTCCCTTCACAACAACATGCTTTCTTGTTGCCCAAAAACCTTGTCTAATTTTCTTGGTTCCATTCAAGCATCGGGAGATGTGTAGATAGCTAAATGGGAATCCCCTTTTCATGACCCAATCTGCTATGATGCATTTCACCATGCTGAGACTCTTCATATCTCTCTTCTCCCATTGTGTATATTCAGACTCTATTTTTTTTCAACATCAGCTAAGAGGCTCTATTTATTTTCTAAATCCAAATTCCCTCTAAATCCTAGCTGTGAAGAAAATATTCTTGTAAGAGAATGGAATCTAGACAGAGAGAGGAACTATGCAATTCTAGAATTTCCCTGGAGGGAACTTGAGAGTTCATCTAGTGTAATCCTCTCATTTTATAGTTGAGGGAGCTAAGGATCTGAGAGGTGAAATGTCTTGTCCAAGGTCACTGTGACAAAGCTAAGTGGAGAACCTATGTCTCTTAACTTGCAGTTCTATATTCCTTCCATTGGGTCATGTGTCTTGGGACCACTAGAACCAGAAATAGAAAATGAAGTTGAAGTAAGCAGACCAGATGAGGATATGTCAGCCTTTGGTTTTCCCCAGGGCCAGATTCCAACTCTGTGTGCATAACTCAGTGGCAGGACTTTAGCATCTTCATGAAGGATGGAAGATTCATACTGAACACTCTTTTTTTACCCCTTCCTGTCCCATTAGACCCAGCCCAGAATCTGGATCTAATTGAGCTCTCACTTTTCCTTATTTTGGACATGGTTGTGCTTGTACTTCATCTTATAGCTCTTAAATTTTATCTTCACATCGACCCACTCATTTTATATTCCACATTTACTGAGAGCTTACTGTGTGCCAGTCATTCTATAATGGGCTAGAGATACAGGGAGACATATCTCTCTGTGTCTTAATTACAATCATAATGCAACATGTCCTGTGCATGGTGTTCTTACAGTGCTGATGGAGTGCTGAGGAAGGGGAGACTGACATCACTGAAAGCAGACAAGGAAGACTGAATGGATCATGTGATAATTCTTCTGCTTTTATTCCTCCGCCCCCTTTATTATCAGGGCAGAGAAGTTCATTTTATGCATTGGTATTTTCTAGGTTAAGCGCTCCCTGTTTTTTTTTTTTTTTTTTTTTTTGGTTGTTTTTGGTTTTGTTTTGTTTTTTTGAGACAGAATCTTGCTCTGTCTGCCAGGCTGGAGTGCAATGGTACAATCTCGGCTCACTGCAACCTCCGCCTCCCAGGTTCAAGCGATTCTCCTGCCTCAGCCTCCTGAGTAGGTGGGATTACAGGCACTTGCCATCGCACCCAGCTAATTTTTGTATTTTTTAGTAGAGACGGGGTTTTGCCATGATGGCCAGGCTGGTCTCGAACTCCTGACCTCAGGCGATCCACCCACCTCGGCCTCGCAAACACTCCCTGTTTTTAACAGAAGAGAACTAACATGTCTAATTCTTCCCTCCCTTCCATGCCCACCGCCAAACTTTAGCTACCTCACCAGTTCTTCATGAATTTCCTTAACGAAGCTAATTTACCTGTACTTCAAATAATTCTTACTGCTCTGTGGAAAGCAAGGCACTGGGGCTCAGACATATATTCATATGTAGAGTAATTGAGGTGAACATTCTGGTCATCAGTTATTTCCTCCTCTAGTTTGGTTCTCCAATCTCTTTTGTCTGTTTACTTTCTTTTTAAAAATGCATTAGGAGACAGACATGATGGTGCTCACCTGTAGTCCCAGCTACTTAGGAGACTGAGGCAGGAGGATCACTTGAGCCCAGGAGTTCAAGGCTGCAGTGAGCTGGGATCACGCCACTCCACTCAAACCTGGGCAGTGAGACCTCATCTCTAAAAGGAATAAAAATAACATTAAAAGACATTGACAGGTAGACTCCTAACTATTTATTAGAAGCACCAAAATCACTGTTCACATACTAAACAGAATCTAAACAACAACCAGATTTTCTTTTTATTTTCAAAGTATGTTTTTTCCTTTCTTACCTTGAAACTTTTCTTACTTTTCCATAAATTATAAGGTGTGGATTTTGGTTAATTCAACTCATGACAGGAAAGGAAAATCATCAATTAAAGATTCCTTTTGTGAGTTCAATCTGTTGATTGGTCTGTGCTCCATAATGCTACAACCTAGATTATATTAAATTTCCGGAAGAGTGCAGAATAAACAATCATTTGTAAAGCACCTGTTATGCAGCAGACATAGTGGTAAGCATTAGTAGAATCAAAATGAACACATGTCCTCATTCAGTACGTGTAAGTATCATGCACAGTTAAGCATATAGACCCATAATCCCGTAAATCAAACTGTCCAGAACTGGGCTAGGTAGTCATGATATCACAGTGAATGTTTAAAGGCTTGGCTGGGTGCAGTGGCTCGCACTGGTAATCCCAGCACTTTAGGAGGCCAAGACCTTAAGATAGTTTGAGGCCCGGGGTTTAAGACCAGCCTGGGCAAAGTAGTGAGACCCTATCCCTACAAAAAGTAAAAACATTCGCTGAGCATGGTGGCGCGTGCCTATAGTCCCAGCTACTTGGCAGGCTGAGGCTGGAGGATTGCGTGGGCCAGTGAGTTTGAGGCTGCAGTGAGCCATGATCATGCCGCTGCACTCCAACCTGGGTAACAGAACAAGATTCTGACTCAAAATAAAAATTAAGACAAAAAATAAAGGCTTAAGAATGTGAAAAATATTTACCCACCTCCCCCAGATTTTGGAGTGCAGGTTGGTTGCAAACTGTAGTTGGTTTGCTCGGTGCTGGCCTGGATTGGAATGTGCAATGGATTTTCACAAAGGGGAAAGCAGCAGACCCCAGAAGGTGAGCCTGGCTGCCTTCGACATAGTTTCTGTGGTATTCACGTCACTGCTATTTGTGGCAGGGAGACTCCTTGAGAAGTGTAGAATGTGCCGAATTTAAAGTCTCTGAGGTAGCAGTTTCCACCTTTAAAATATTTCTTGGCTTCTCCAGAGTGCCCCCTACTCATTGCTCTCTATTTAAATATCAGTGGGAATTCTGACACTACTGCTGCACCTTGGACCCAAAAATATGTCTCAAAATATGTTTCTGTATTCCTTTAATTTTATTTCTGCACACTCAGCACTTTTGACACGCTTATCTATTTTATAAATGCTCAAGTAAACTAATCGCATCTTGTTGAAGCACTTCCTTACTGTGCTGTCATCAGTTAATTATGGGGGAACCAAGATGCACAGGGTATGATTATTATTAATGACACCTCAGATTTACACAAACCCACTCTTTGAATGATTTTGAGGCAGTTCATACATATTAGCTCATTTTTCCTCACAACAGCTAGATTGAATGAAAGACCTAGATTCTATTCTTGGTGCTATAACAACCTTCTTAGGAAAAGTATTTAGTCATTAATTGCCTCAGTTCCCAACTATGAAACAGGAATCATGATATAAAAATATTTGCTTCTCCCTCTCCCTATCCTAAACCTTTAGAATCTTAGTAGCTTAAAAAATGTAAAAATCTGAAGTCTGAAAGTAAAGAAGTGTGTCTTGACTTTTTGAACATTAATAAAAATTTGAACAGCAATATTGGGAGTATGACTGGAAACCCTGAAATCTGAATTATTAGGTTTGGTGCAAAAGTTACAAAGTTTTAAAATTTGGTGCAAAAGTTATAAAAATTTACCATAAATTTTTATGGTAAAAACCACAATTAATTTTGCACCAACCTAAGACAATCTAATTCTACTTAGTGGTGAGTCATTGCCCTATCTACTTCTTGCCTATGTATTGGAAAATACTTAGAGATCCGGAGGTGGTGAGTACTGCAAAAGGAGCCCTATCTTCAAAAGAGCATTAATTTGGTCAGCAAAGATATCCCTAGGAACCATGGCATCAATAAGACCTGATTTGAGATGAGAACAGTCTCAAATCCAGTCCTATTAATGCCATGGTTCCTAGGCATCAATAAGATGTCTCTTTACTCTTCCTCCACCTCTTTTCTTTCCCTCCCAACCACCAGACTATCTGTAGCAGTTTCAAAACAATACAAACAACTCCAGAACAAGTCCCTGGTCTGTATCCTTGCTTGAATATCATCTCTAGGTTCTTGGCCTTACAATCGCAATCTTCAAAAGTTCCAGGGGTGAAAAATATCCCTGTTTGCTTGCCAGCCTAAACCTAATGACTGAATGGCAGGGAACCTAGACTGAAATAGCATTTGGCTCTTAGATGACATCCTCCAGCCAAGAATAATGACTTTTATAATGTCAGGCTCAATCCGCTTAGTGCACAGGTAATAGGCATCTCACCTTAGAGAGGGGAATGGTCTCTCGTTCCCCCTGTCTCTCTTTCTCTCTCTGTTTTCCAATTGTTAGACAGAAGCTTTTCTCCTTCACCTTCTTAAAACCCAAAGGCTGCTAAAATGTACTTCCTACAAATTGGTAGAGTTGGGCCCCAATGCAATCAATAGGCCATAGATTACCTTCCAGAGAGCTTGACAAACCACCTGGGCCCATCAGATAAGCACCAGCTCTTCTGTGGAGTTAGGATGGAAGCCAGGAAAGGTCCTCTGAAACTCAACCAATGAGGTACAAGGAGGCAACAGAATTATTTTATATATTCATATCAATAAATATCACTAAATATATACTGAAGGATTAGCTCAGCATTGATTTCTCCCCTAATATCCTAAGATACTAATGAAAGCATTTTTTTAACTAGGCAAAAATCCAAGTATTTTGCCTGACACTACTTAGCCTGACACTTGGAAAGGATGTGGATTTCGGGTATAAAATCTGCCAGATGATTCCCTTTGAGACCACTTGAGCTATAGAGTGCCTGTACCAAACACTGCCCCCTACTGGTCTAGAGCCTCATTGCTTTAGGAAAAGGGCTTTGCTGACCAACAGGACTAACTTCCTCTTCCTCTTCCTATGATGAGTAGTAAGAAATATTTTTGCCAGTTAGTGAAAGACTCTTGCTGAGGGAATTTAGATCGTCTTTATCTTAAGTACATTTAGAGTAGAATGATGTGTACCCAGCCAGCTTTGCCTTGAGAAATGCCAGCAATCCCCAAAGGATACAGTTTTAGAAACTGTGTTCTAGGTTAACATAATGAATATTATCCCAGCCTAGTACAGATAGTAACATATTTGTAACCAAAGTCAGTCAACGCTAGTGGAAAACAGAATGGAGTCCATGATATTCCCCTGCTTAACTCTATTCAGAGACAAGAACTGCTCAGATAAAGAATAGGATAGAAGCTAGCCTGCCAAGGGTAGCCATTATACATACTTAAATATTCTTTCCTTAGGCAAAATAAAGAATTGCCTAATCTTTCTTCAGAATATACATTATGAAACCCTAGAGTCATTTAGGTCATATGATCATGAACCATTTCTATCTTCTCAACCTCTTTTTCTGAAATGAGGGCACCCTGAGCTGTGTTGCTTATCTCAGATCTGGATTTAGCCACACACTCTAAAGTGTAAGAGCTCTCCCTCCTCATATGTAGCCCAAAATAGTCCTTCACAGCCACGCCACCCTGGACAGTTTATCACTTGACATGACCTCCTACTCTACCGATTGGAGAGATTTCAGACAGAGCTTAACTGGCTTGAAACAGAAACAGCATGACTTCAGAACATATAGGATGAATTAAACAGACCAATGTTCTAGTTTTCAGAAACACAAACGTGACTGTAAGTGGGACCTCAGCCAGAGTACAGTCTTAGAAAATAAGGTTGCAATCCACCATTTATTAAATTCCACGTTTATGTGGCATTTTATGAAGCCTTTTTAAGGGTTATTTAGGCATGAATATTGCTCTCTCAAAATGTTACAATCAAAGCCATCTTAGCATAAAAATGTATTCTGAAACGATTTGGTGAGCTCCTGCTGTGTAACAGGTGCTATGCCATGTACTGGGGATACAGAGAGACCTTGTCACAGCCTCTGTCTTTGTGACCTTAGAGTTGGGAGATGGAGTAGTAAAGTACACAGATTGTGCCAGTACTACGGCATCACTTCCTGTCCTCCAGCTAAAGAAATTTCACTGTCCAGCACAGTGTCTGACATAGAGTTAAGTAGTCAGTAGTTATGTACTAGATAAAATCAGCAAAATGAAAAGAATGAATGAATGCTAAGATAGTGTAAGTATAGGGTGATATGGAAAATACATAGAAGAAGAAACTAAACTAGTTTGAGGAGACTAGCTGCAGAAAGTGACATTTACACTGGGACAGGAGCCAAAGAGTACATTGATGCAAAGGAAAGACCATGAATTAGACCTGAGTTCAAATCCTAGCAGTGCCACCCATGAGCTGGGCAATTCTAACTATTTCAAACCTCATTTTCTGCATCTGTAAAATACTGATGATACCTTTTAAATGCTGTTTTGGGGACCAAATGAGATATTAGTTACCTGTGTCTGACACAGAGAAGACCTTCAATGATATGTATTAGAGGTGTCACAGAGAATGGACTTGCAACATGAAAGCAATGAATATCTAAGTAGTAAGGTTAAGAGCACAAATATTGTAAAGAATGAATAGCAATAATAAGCTTAAAATCATGATGGAAATAAAAGAGAGGTGCTATAGAAGTTTTTAACCCCTAAGCCCAGACAAGGGTGGAGGGAGGCAGATGATTTATAGGAGTTTGCCATCCTCTTCCAATCCATTCCAGAAGGCTTTTGTATTTAGCTTTCAGCTGCAGAACCATGTGGCCCTGCCTGTCCCATTCACAGTATGGTAAATACTTTTTCAGATAATCAGATAATCTTAGGGTATTGTGACTTAACTGCTCAGCATGGATGCTTGATACAGACTATATGTGTGTGTGTGTGCATGCGTGTGTGTGTATGTGTGTTTGTGTATGTTATTTTCTCTGTAAGTTCTTGCCACAATTAGCTTTCATTGCTTTTACCCTGAATATTTTCAAGTATACCAGATTCCTTTCTTCTGTTCTTCCTTCCACCCATGTGCATCAGGCCCCTTCCTGCTACATTCACATAGTTAGATTATTTAACACACATGTACACACCTGCTCTCTGCTGGCTTCAACTCTTTTTAGGTGAGATTTTAGGACATGCCTTGAGATGCATTGGAGTGTCAGATACATTGAATATTAATGCAGGGGAGGAGAAGGGAAAGATGCTAGCAGCTGACTTTTGGTTTGGGTTTTCGGTCCTAATATGAGGCAAGACATGGCAAAAAAAAAAAAAAAAAAAAAGTGTCAAACAAGAGAATGAGAGGGGCCAAAGAAACGAGGTGGTGGTGGCCAGACATGAAAGAAAGTACAAGACAAAAACATTTAAGTTTGAAACAGATAAAATTTGGAGAAGGGAGAACTAGCAGTGTTTAAGATTCCGATGTGGGAGGGAAAGCCATTGATTGGGACTTTGAAACCATGCCAGGAACCAAGAGCCAGGGGTAGTGGCAGAGGGAACGGCCAGGTAGGACAATTAAAACGGAAATCTGGCTCCTTACAACACAGCATGGAGCGGGGCTACAGAATTTGCTGCAGTGGGAGGTGGGGCCAGTCTGGCACAGTCTGTGGGTTTGAAAGGAGCTGGGCGGGTTGGAGAATGCCAGTCAGCCTTTGTAGTTCTGAGCTCAGAGAGGGGGTGACACGTACTGGGCTTCAGGTCAGAAGCCTGGCTTGGGTGGCTTTTGGAGAAATTTTCCCTCTGCTCCCAAACTCTTAAAAGGTGCTCATCACACCACTGGCCTCCAATCACAGCATAAGCACGTGTCCCAAAGGCCGTCCTCCAGCAGAGATTTCGGCAGTGGTACCTGTTGGCTGGCTCATGGGGTCCTTTCCTTTTTCCATTCCCTGGAAGCCGTCAACTGGACTGAATACAACATCTTTGCATCTTTTTCTTCACCCTCCCCACATGCTTGCATCTCCCAGACTCCTAGGGTTAATCCCCAGGACAACCTTGCTTTGAAAGAAAAAATGTGGTGAGCCTACTTGAAGATTTGGATTCCAAGAGGCCTCTGTCTGTCCTGCCTCAGCCAGAGCCAGACAGCCAGCTCAAGGAGATGGGCATTTACAGAGAAAGCAGCAGTAAGTTTTTGTTGTTGTTGTTGTTTGTTTTCAAGGCTTGGTTGTTCTCCAGAATTAGGTCCCTGAAAGCATGGGATTTTCTTTTCCTTTTTTTTTTCTTTCCTTTCTTTTTTATTTTCTTTCTTTCTCAGCAAAAATTAATAATACCCCCTTCTCCCCCTGAGAGTGAGTCATAAAAGCAATTAAACAGTTGCTTCTTCATTGCTGCTCATAACCTGGGTTAAAGTTATCTGAGGTTGATCTGTGTGTGCCTATTCTCAACATTGTAATATTTTAAAATGTATGTGCATTTGTTACAATAATCTGTGCTGATAGTTCTCCTCCAGAATCAATGCTATGTAACTGGCAGATAGATTGTCATTATGCTGAATTTGTCCCAGGACTTGCATAGATATCTTCTTTGGAGGTTTTTGTGCTTATTTGCTGCTCATGAGAGAGAAGGATAGAAAGACTTTGGAAGGAGGGTGTAGTCCAGCAGATTCGGCTTCCTCCCAGCCCATCAGTGACTCCTTCTTCCTGCTCCTCCTTTTCTTCTCCACTTCTATCCCAGTTCAGTTCCTCAGATCCAACCAGAGCCAGCTGTCAATGAAATACCTTCTGCCTTTCTTTTCTATTACAGCGCGGGTTAGACTCTGTCAGGTAGGAAACTACTCCCCATAATCAAACTCATTATGTTTGTGATCTCAGCGTATTTGCAAACTTAGACGTAGACCAGACCATAACACTTACCTTCTCTATTTCTCCCATTCTGGGATTTTTAGCCAAGGTAATAATAACAATAATAATACTGTATTTAGAAGGCCTCTAGCAATATTTCATCTTCTGAGAGTCTTACAGATGTTAACTAATTAATCTTCACAACACTCCATACAAGAGAGGTAAATATTATTACCCATGATAGAAGATACATATATATATATGCTAAGGACAGCAAACTAGTTCACTTATTTATTATGGTTCACTTGATATAGTAACTGGTATTTTTAAAACACCCATCGTAGATACAATAATTAGAGATGTGCTTTTGTTAACAAAGCCACTACCCACTTCTAGCGTACCCTTGGGTACTAAATAATTACCCACTTTGTGTGGTTATCTAGCTCACTAATTACCCACAGAAATTGGGGTCAGGTGTTAACTGCTTGAAATAAGTATCCTCCAAAGACATCGCTGAGTTGTATAGAGAAAATGATGTGTTCGTAGCAAAACTTTCATAAGCTATATATTTGTATATCTTTGTAAGCAGAGTGAATACAGGCAAGGGCAAATTAGCTTATTATGTGAAAATCATGCGGAACTATTGTTGCAAATATAGAGAGGTTTAAAAGAGTCTTGGGAAATCTCGTCCTCTATTTACCCTTCCTTTTGAAAATGGGTGCAATGACATGA
Source organism: Hylobates moloch (assembly GCF_009828535.3). Lineage (NCBI taxonomy): Eukaryota > Metazoa > Chordata > Mammalia > Primates > Hylobatidae > Hylobates > Hylobates moloch. The sequence goes on along the minus strand of NW_026652286.1, from coordinate 94,910,589 downwards.
TTCCCGTAATCTGGCCTTCATATAGAAGTACACTAAGACAATTGATGATTCTGGTTAGGAATGATTCATTTTGGTGTACAGGGAGGCACCCAGTGAGTCAAAGACTTTTTTTTTTTTTTTTAACAGCTCCACCCTTCATGATTATTCTAGCGTGTTTCTTTTTTCTCCATCAGTCTAGTGAAAACACCCTGTTAGCCAAATCTGAAAAAGATTCAAACCTAGTCACCAACTCCTGGCAACCACCTCTTTCTCCTTCCCAATAATGACAAAAAGAAAAAAAAGTATTAAAAAAAATCCAACACTCTCTTTTTGCCTTTAGCTGTTATGCGCTCCTCGCCCTTCCTCTCTACTTCTCTCCTCTCCCTTCTTCCTCTCTCTGTGTCTTCTTCTTATTTGTGCACTTTCTTCTCCCTTTCCTTGGCATCCAGGCGTGCTTCTGCAGGTCTCACAGTCAGAGACAAAGCACAATTGTGTCTGAGTTGAGCACAAAGAAACTATCTTTTAAAAACACTGACTTGGAGGAAACCTGCATCCTCAGATACCTTTCTCCCTTTCCTTGCTATTTACAGAATCTGACATTATATTTAACACCACACTGCCTGTTGTCTGCATGATTCTAGGCAGGAAAATTGGGTTAGAATCATAGCATACCCACTGTGTATATAGATAGGTAGAGACCCTAATTTTTGGCAGATCCATGTCTTAAAGGACCATTGCGTAGCAGAGCTTTAAAAATGAGTGCCAACAGAAATGATAGGAGATGCTCCCCCAGTCAACTTATGATGTCTTCCTTTTTTCTTGTGCCTCTTTTTTTTTGTCATCTGAAATATTACTTGTCATTATTGGGGAACTTGAGGCTGATCGATGAAGTGTATATGTGTCTGTCGGACATTTGAAGAGGAAAAACATGCTTCAGGAATAAGGAAAATGCCTGCAGTGAAAGCAAAGGGTCAGGATGAGCTTCAGTGACTGATGAGTTCATTTCAAAATCCAAGGGCACATAGATGGTAAATTAGTACATATGGCAAATACAGTCAACGAGCAAACCCCAGCCACTGGAAGGAAAGGGAATTTTAGCTCTGTAGTCATCACATGCCGGAACAGAGAGTCTACATATCTTAAATGTAGATCTGAATCATTGCTCTTTTATCTCACTAAATGCTGATTGCAAAGAAATGTTTGGGCATTGTTGACTTTCTGTCCATAAAGAAAAGCCACCAAGATTCACAAAATCCATCACCTGCACTCACACATGCATGTGTGCTTGAAATTCCCCTAGGATGTGAAACAATTAGGCAGAGAACTGCACTGTGGTCTCCGTTCCTCACTTCTTTCCCTCCCTGTTTTTCCTTTTCGAAAATGTGATACCTGATCTCTAGGTCTAGCGGGCTGAGAAATTTTTTGTATTTGTGTAATACAGTGTCTGGCCTTCCCCCTGACCTGCTGATGTATTTTTGGCCTCATTAGTAGTCAGGGAGATGCCTTAGTGCATCCAGCACTGCAAGTCAGGGATGAGACACACTTTACAACAGAGAGAGGGAGCAAGCGAGAGAGGATATTAGAAGAGAGGCTTGTCTCCAAGATATGGAAGGAAGTGAGAAATGACAGGGCTGCAAGCTTTGTATGTAGGAGCCCGGCAGGGCGGGGGAGCGGCGAGGAGAGCCAAGTGGATTCTCAGAAAAGGGGGGAAGCCATCGAAGAGCTAAAGGTGATTAGAGGGGGATATTGATTTCTTATTCTGCCAGAGATTTAGGCAGGCATGCGAGGAATCTGCACCATGGATGGCAAAAGGAGACCCGTTGCCTCCTGTAACCAGACACTCGGGCTTTCCAGGAGCCCAGGGAGCAAGCCGAGAAGAAAGGGGGCAGTGTGGTCTAGGAAATTCAACTTGTCGCTGATTTGTGCCTGATGCCTGCTGTCCGTCAGCAGCCTCCCTTACAATCTTTTTTTCTCTCTCTCCTTTTTTTTCCCTTGCCTTCTCCTTCTTCACCGAAGCCTAGGGGAGCCAGTAAAGATTAAATGTGCTTCTCAAAGGCAGCCACTTCATGCTGCTATGTCGAAAGGGCCATTATTATTATTATATTTTAATAGTAAAAGAGAAAAGGAGAGCGGTTGAGCGAGCGAGAGAGAAGCTAGGTGTGATGATGACAGACTAGCTTTTCTGAGAGGAAAAGGAAAAGGGAAGGGAGAGAAAAAGGAGAGCCTCTGAGCTCAACGGAGGATTGTGCCTGAGGAGAACCTACAGAGGTGAGAAAAAAGTTGTCTTGAAGGTGGGGGTGGGGGGGGATGCTAAACAGACACTGTACAGAGGGGAAAGAGACATAATTTAGCTGTGTTGCTAGCATGATTCCATTTTTAAAGGAGGGGAGGGGGACAGTCTAGAGCTCTAACTGTTTTTAGTTGCATATGGAAATATCTAAAAAATATTTAGCATTTTTTACTAAGTGCATTGAGGCCTCTCCAGTGTCTTCCTGGCTGTGGCTGCTTTGTCATTCTCTCTGACTAGCTAGCCATCTACCTTGCTCAGGCCTGGAATAAAAGAAGAACAAGAAGAAGAAAGAAATGAAATGAAAAACAGAAAGGAAAAGGAGAAGAAACATTTGAAAAAGGGTCATCTTCCCATCTGCCTCCCCTCCTTTTCCTTTCATTTTTGGAGGCGGCACAGGAAAGCCCCACTTCCAGTCTGATGAGGAAAGCAACAATCTATCAGGTACAGAACCAGGGTCTGTCTGCGAAGATGGAGGGGAATTATGCTTCGGATTCCTCTGAAATATTGGCCAAAGGCTTCAAAGAATCCGCAGCGGGAGGTGCGGGGGGAATGTCTCTCCCCAGCCCGCACCCAGCCCTTCCCACTTCGCGTCTACCAAATGACAGCCTGGTGCTCGCTCTTGGTGATTTGGCCTTGACTTCAGCCAAGCAGCTGATGCAGACGAAGGCTCCGTTTGCAGGACTGGCAAAGTGCACGCTAAAGAAATAAGGAAGAAATTTTTCAAAAAGCAGCTCTGGGGAGGTTTCATACTGCCCCCCCCCCTTTTTTTTTAATTTTTAAGTGAATATTTTCCAAATTTGATCAGTTCCAGCCCCTCCCTCCACTCCCACCCAACTGCCCTTTTTTCTCTCGTCAAAGCATAAGCTACAGAGTTACAGTCTCGAGATTTGGTGTATCGCTTCCTGCCCCCGCCTCCCCTCCCCGCCCCCGTTCTCCGTCCTCTATTGAAACACCTCGCCCAGCCTAGCGCACTGAGAGCTCTCATTTCCCCCCCTTGCTCGGGATGGTGCCACAGGAGGCTGTGCGGGCCCCGCTCCGCTTCGAATGGGTGAGTTCAGAACGCTATTCGTATTTACGCTTCTATAGCCTCCGAATCCTACTTCTTGGTCTTCTCCTTTGAAAACCCGATTTCTGTGATTTTTGCATGCGGCATACTTGCCCTGGGGGAAAGAGATGCCTCCTATTTTCCCTTCAGTCATTTGTGCTAGTCGTAAATTAAAGCTTTGAGAAGACACTAAATCCTTATTGTAGACTATGGTTTTAAAAACTTGGGCATTTCTGAGTCTATTCATATTATTTTCCATTTTAGTCAACTATTTTGCCCAAATCTTGAAAGAGTTTTCTCTGATATACTCGTGATTGTATGTGTATGTGCGTGATTTTGTATGCGCCCCCAGATACTGCGTATGTGTGTATGTATGTATTAGGCTTAAATGGAATCTCAATTTTGTGAAGGAAAGGAGCTTAGAGAAGAAATACCATACCACCTGTTTGTTGCACCTTAGTTATGAACCTCGAGCAGAAATTGCCTGTCATTCTTGTTTTGCTTTGTTTTGTCTCAAGAAGGAAAACGTTGTTGCGCTCCTCTCAGTCCCTGAGACCCTAACTTGTGATGTTTACCGTTTAAATCCACGGGTTAGGCTCTTGGGAGCTGCGAGTCGTGCTTTTGCATCCTGGAAATTTGGTGGAATTTTATTCTTTAAAGCAAAACCAAAAGAAAAGAAAGTTTGTCTGAAGTGATTGAGTATACCTCTGAGGTTTTCATTGTTAGATGGGATCAGGTGACCAGAGAGTGGCAGCTCCTGGATTTCTGTTAAAGTAGGTATATATTCTGCTTTAATAGCGTGTTGGCTGCTATGTATATGTATGTATGTTATTGATGCCTGAGGCTTGTGGAACTCATCTGCCTGGTCTATTCCTTGAGAGCAACACGCAGTAGTATACGAGCGTAACAAGAACAGCTCAGTACCTGGTGCTTGACCTCAGAACATCTCAGCTGAAGTCCCAGCATGCCCCATGCCTCCAACTTTCAAACTCCACAGTTAATCTTAAAATTGTGCCCAATTAAAATGGGCATGTGAATATATTATATATTCAGTGTCCACACATGTGTATCATGGATGGCTAGACAGTGAACATACAGACGCAGATAAAGGCAAACTAATAGTTTGGAGTAAAATATTAATTGGTTAAAATTCTATTCTTGCAATTCCACACAAAGGATGGAAGTTATGGTATTGATAAAAATTAAGTTTGACTTTGCAAGATTTTTTAAAAATAAAAGAAGGGATACCACCTCCTTGCTTGGTATCTTTTACAAAATGTTATACTTTATGGATACACAGGTGATAAAGATTGGAAATAAATCTTCTAAATATGTAAAATGAAAGCAACAGCAACAGCAAACACAATTATCGTATTCTTTGAGAGTAACAAATACGGTTTTTCATTTTAAAACTAAGAAAAATTTTATCAGTGCTTAAATTCAATCCAAAAAGGTTTTATAACACCCAAACCGTACATTTAAAATTATCCTTTCTTAAGGTAATGGCTAGCATTACCTAGTTTGTAGTTTGCTTGAGCCGTAACTTTTTATAACTGAATAATTTCAGTGATTTAGATCTGTCTCGTAGTTGGGGAAGAGAAACGGTAACTTACCTTTCCTTTGTTGTGAAAAATTCTAGTATAAAATTTCATTTAAACAATCTTCGTATTATTGGACCAACATTTCTCTTCTATGTTTGAAAAACACCTAAATCAACCCCAATCCAAATGCTGTCTTCTTCTAAAGACTTTATATTGATTGTAGCCTTGTTTTATACATGCAGTTGAAGGTTAGGGAAACTGTTCTTTGCCTGTTGTTGTTTTATTTTTAAGTGTTTATTGCAATTTTAGTCATTAATGCCAAATTGCAATCAAGAAACCATTTTGTATCAGAAAATTGAATTGAGAATATGAACTATGCAACGATTGCACTATGTCTTTTGTTGAAACCTCTCGTGTAGTAATATTCGAATATTACTTTCCAGTCTTTGATAGTTCAAATGTGCTTCAAAAAAAAAGTTATTTGATTGTTGAGTCATCGTTAGTTTATATTCAATGGTTTAATGACTTGCCCTGTCTTAGCTGATGTGTATGCATAGGTATTTGGAAATTATAGCAAGGCATCTTTAACTTACGGATCTATATTACCACATTATTCATATCAAACATTTGTAAAACAGTTGGTGCTTTTTGAAGTTAAAATATATCTGCAGTTTACTCTATGAAAATGTATACGTGGATCAATAAAAACATGCCAGATAAAATTCTTCCGTGATTTTCAATGATAACAGGGTAGTCATTTAATACAAGTGTTTTAGTTTGTATTTCAAGGCACTCTCAGGTTTTTACATGTTTTCAAGTGGATTGCTCATGTTCCGAGGATTTGCTATCGTACAACTGATCACCCAGGCATTTAAAAGTACATAACGACACAAGATTTTATATTTCAGCAGGCAACTGCTTCAGTCAAGGGCAGGTTTCTCAACACCCCTTCTTCCTCACCGAGCCCATCAGTGAAGTTCAGTGAAATGAATAACATAATTGGTGGTTGGTTCAATCACTACCAGTCTAGACTAGCCCAGACGCATCAATTAGAGGGGGCTGTCTTTTAAAGGGAGAGTGCAACCGAAACAAGCAGGGCATTATTGATACTGATCTTTAAAAGTGCAAATCCAGCTTGGCAGATAAGAAAAAAAAAAAAAAAAAAAAACAAGGCGGGGAACTGGGGTGGGGGTGCGTTGCGGGAAGAAAAGAGAAAGAAGTGAACTGGAGCTTTCGGACACAGAAGGACAGGAAGCTTGAGAGAAAAGGAGAGGATAATGAGTGAAATGCAATGCAGCACCTCCTTGGAACACACAGTTACAATTCAGTTCACAGGGCACACTGGCTCACCGTATTTTTAACTAGATTCTCTCCCCACCTCCTTTTTAAAAATTCCTTTTTTGCCTGTTTCCAAAGAAATGCCAGCTCAAAACCAAGGCAGTTGAAAATTTAACAGCTCTAGGAAGCTCTAGTGAGAATAAAGCCAAATAATATGAACCAGCCAAAACTCCTTTTGCAACATTTTTCCCCAAAAGAAAAATACAGAAGATAATTCTTTTCAAGTCTCTAATTCTACCTTAAAAAAAAATGTGTACTAATGAACAGTATTCATTTTAAATCTAGCACCTGGGAACTAATATTATAGGCAAGACACCTTTAGGTAAAGAGCTCATAATTTTCCGTTGAATACAGTAAAATTATAAAGAATGTAACAAAGGCTTTGGTAATTGGGTAGAGGGGCTCTTTGATGAAAAAAAGACAGATGATTTAGAAAGCAAGGGACACATCAACCCTCAGGGAAAGAAAATGTTTGATTGGTATTAATTAAAACACTGCTAATATATTCTAATAAAATCAAATTTAACATTCTAAACTAATCCTCTTGGTATGTCAAAGGAAAAGAAAAGTATTATCTTATTTGCATCTCTGCAATCCAAATGCATTTGCTCATTCAGCAGAATTAATTTTTATCACCAGCCTGTTTAATCTCCTCACAGATTTAGTCAAAGTTATTCTTTCAAACTAGAAAGGATCAGGGTGGGGAATCCATGGAAGGTATTGGAAGACTAGTGACTGTATTTAGTACTGGCTTTATATTTTACGATGTTCTTTCTCTTCATTCGCTGTAATGGGGTGTGGAGGGAAACGGTGAGACCGCAGTGAGAATGATGAACGTTTCATTTTTCCTCTTTCTCTCCTTGTACCTGCCAGATTATTTAAGAATTTCAGCTGCCAAATTATACGAATGCCATTTATTTACGTGACTGGTGTTGGTCTGTTGATTAATGTCTAATGTTTTTCTAATTTCAGACTTTAATTTACCGAAAATTCGTAATGAAAAAGGCTCTTAAGCCAGAAACCAATTGCCTCTTATCGGTTATCCCCAACTGTAGATCTTCTATGAGAAAGTGGGGAAGTGAATGTAAAATTTTATTCACTACAAACTGAGTTCTTTGTTCCTTTTTTATTTAAGTCAAAATTTCTCCAGGAAAATTTCATATTTTTATGAAACAGCAAGTTTTATGTTCTTTATTGTTAAACTCTCACAACTGATAAAATTATCCCGAAATGACATAACCAAAATGCTTCTCCTCTCATTAGTCTACCATGACTATGATATCTTATGTAAATATGTGACTAACGACAAAAAAAAAAAAAATGAATGGGCCATAAATACTGAGGACCATATTTGCGTGTTTCCAAAGTGAGGGGTTCTGCGTCCTATCAAGGAGATGTAAACTACTGACTACACTACTGATGATGCTGGCTTTTTGCTCCATTGCCTTTTCAAGTCTTCAACGTAAAAGAGCAATCGCAGTTCGGTTTCACATGTATTGTTCTATAATCCAGGCAATAAATGCTAATTAGTAATGCTCAAGGATCCGACCATTCAGAGTAATTATCATAATTTACTTCTTCCTTGTTAAAGACATTCCTTGCTGGTTAGGAAAAAAAAAAATTAAATCGTCGTTTTACCATTGCACTGCAGTGGAAATGCACTAGAGAGATGTTCAAGGTATAGTAACACTGTTGCGGTTGCATTCCAAGTCACCGAACTGTGTGTGCCTCTTAGCTTATTACAAATGGAATTGCCACTTAATTTCTAAGAAGAAATTCATGTAAATGCATAAAGTTTGGCATGTAGACCAGGAATACATGATTTTATTTTACAAACCCCAGGGCTCCACCTTCCCGGCCCACCCTCTTCCTAAAACCACTTACTGAGCAGAACAAAGGAAACTGCTAACTATAGAGGCATCATTAAGTGTGAACTGCAACAGCATGATAAAGTATGTGATATGACAACATATTTTATTGCACAAAAGTGCAGATAATTAAATAATTCAATAGTAACCCTGACTAATTAGCAGAAAGATCTTGAAGGAGGAATCAAGAAAATGGATCCAATCACCTTGAATAATATGCTTCGTTCTCCAAGATCACAAATTTATTTTGGTTATTTGATGATTGATTAACTCATATAGAAAGATGAGGACAAAAGCCTGTTTCTCAAAGCAGAGCTTTGATCTGGTGTCCTCTTTAGGACAAATTAATCCTATGTTTTAGAAGTGCTAAATTTAATGTAGGGCTTTCTGTTTTCAGTCAAGGATATAACCTGCCATTCTGCTCAACATTTCTCTATTATCAGTTGATCTAAGAAATTATCAACCCTTAGCTTCTTATATCGCTGCCTCAAAATGTAGATGTAGCCTCATTCACATTTTCTAATGAGTCTCCTGTTTAAGTTTGTTTCTTATTGCTTGAAGCAAATAAATATCATGGGCACAGAGGGAACAGAATAAATAACCGTGCTGTATATTATATATGGTGAAACCCTCCCCCCTTCCTTTATCAAGGTAATATTCCTAGTGTTCATTGTTCATTGGTCCTTTAAGAGAGAGCTTTAGCTTTTACTTGAGGGTTGTAAGCACATTAGAGGAATAATTCCCTTTGGATACTATACAGAAGGAGCCACCTGCAAAATGTTGATGCTGTTATTGAAGTCTCAAGTGGAATCAGCTTTCAAAAAATTAGATATTAGATACATCCGATATAATTTGCAATGTGTAATTATACTAATGTGCATATAGTTGTCTGTTGCTTTACATGTTGCCTACTTGAGTTTTCTTCGTTCCTTTTGCATTTCTCATCATTGAAATGGTTCCTGAGTAGAATCTTTTTAAAATAAGCTTATTTTAAAAAAATTCTTTGTTAATTAATATAGGAATATGAGGACTCTACGATCTGTGTTCTTATGCAAGAATAAATATGTGTGACCTAGATGTTGGAAATTAATTATCTCAAAAATGGTTATCATTGTGGACACTTGCTTAATTTGTAAAATATTTGCTACTCTTGATCGAGTTAGTGTTTTTCCTGACTTTAGACAACTTGAAGTAATTGAGAATATTAGGATAGTAAATGTTATTCATTTGTTTTAAGAAGAAATTCATTTCCTTTGTTGGAATAACAAAATAGAATGCCAGGGAAATGACCTTAGGCAGAGATAATAATTTTAATTTAACCAAAGTAATCAAAACAATAGCAATAATCAACAATTTCTTTTATTGCTTTTCACTGTTTTGCATGGCACGTGTTGAATACTGAAACTCTGCCTTAGGTTATTTATGCACTAACATCAACTTCCCTTTTGACATCTTGACATGATGTCCAAGGTCTACTGATGGTCCCACTGGAGAGCCTCCTTCCAGGGAACTGATCCCTGAAGATCTACCTATTAAGGAATAGCCCAGGCAGAGCAACAGTGAGTTGGTTGGTCAGCCTGGTAGTTGGCTCAGTAGGTGAAGAGGCTCCTGATGCAAATTTAGAGAATCATTACCATCAGGTAACAGAAGGACCCCTAGCAAGGCAATACAAGGGTCTCCATTTATGCTTATGTGTTTGGGAGACAAAAAGGATTCTAAGGGAGGCTTATATTGAGATGATACAAGATATGACTCATTGCAATTGAGTAGGCATAGAGCCCAAAGAAAGCTGATTTGTAGAACAGTTGACTCATAGCAGACACCTAGAATATGGTCATTCACATATTTATACTATCCATTTCTCAAAATTTGTTTTAATGATGGAGTCCCTATTAGAAAAGAAACATTTTGCACGATGTATAGCTACCTAATACCAAAGCAATACAAGGTTTACTTTTCACCTGCTCATGTATTCAAGGATTTGCCATCATTAGATATCCAAATGAGCCACAAAAAATTGTGCGAAATGCTATTCCTTAATACATAACATTTTAATTCATTAAAAAATGAGTTTTACAAACGTGTGTCAAAAGCTTAGCACCCCATCATCCCTGTCAATGTTCACAAAATAATAAATTCTAAAATCTTTAAGATGTATATTTAATTACTCATCCAAGATAAGTTATTGCATGCTTAATCAGAAAAGTACCTATTAACATTTAACACTTAGTTATTTTACAGATTAAAAAACATATTATACCTGCCATCTAGAGAGCCAACATCCTCAGTGTATACAAAGTGTTTAGGGCAAAAAGCAGTGATGTGTCATAGTGTACCCCTTTTGGTGTGCCTGACTTATTAGACATCTCCTTCATTGTGTAAGCATGATGAAGAGGCTGATGAGAAGGTCTTCAGTTAAAGAAACATCTACCTGACAAGTATATTTTATTCATAACAACTTTTTTTAAAAAAAAAGAGAAACATTAATAACAACTCTTCTCAAATACCCTTATCTTTAAAATGCATGGGTTGGATTAGTTGGGCTCTAAATTCTTTTACAGCTTTAAGAATTTTTGAAGCTATTCTAAAGTATGGAGGCATAGGAACAACTCCAGGACCAGTGGATCCGGAGCTCATTTGTTCCAACAGTCGTCCTTCAAAGTTATACTTGATTCCACCTCCACGTTCTGTATTTACTAACATATTTTGCATTGATGCTAAAACAGTAAGGACTGGAGTTCACTTTCAGGAAGGGGCAGTAGCAGAAAAAAAGAACAGCTGAAGAATGAAAAAAGCTACACAGTGGGAGAAGCAAATTCTTGATCTGAGTTCTAAGCGCATTTCTCTCAATTAACATTAACATAGAAGAAACCCCGACAAGCACCTGCCTTTCTATTTTAAGACTATATTCTTTAGGCCTGCCTTCATTTAATTTCTTGCGGTATGGTCGTTTTTTTCCATTGGATTAACTCCTTTGAGTTTCACATTTTTCCTTCCACTTGATTCATTTGAATCATCTTAATATTCCTCTCGGAAGCCTACAATAGTTACATTAACACATCATACTTCCCAAATTAAATCTTAACATGTTCAAAGCCACCTGGAAATTGCCCTACCCCATTTTCTAAAACCACTCAGAATGTGTAATCTCTTCTTGAATTAAGTGAGCCTGCCTTCTCTGGCTTCCAAGTCATTGAATATGCTCCAGGATATGCTTTTTCTTTCTGCATAATCTGTCCTCCCACCTCTTCTACACTGAAAACCTTCTTCCTTATTTCTCTCCTTCCCTCCATCCTTCTCTTTTTTTGTTCTCCTTCCCCCTTCCTTTCTTTCTTTTCCTTTCTTTTCTTTCTCTCTCTCTTTCTTTCTTTCCTTCCTTCCTTCTTTCTTTTTCATTCTTCTTTTTCCTTCTTCCTTCCTTCCCTCCCTGCCTCCATTCCTTCCTTCCTTCCTTCTTTCCTTCCTTCCTTCCATCTTTCCATCTTTCCCTCTTTCTTTTTTTTTCTTTTTTTCTTTCCATACCATGTTCTGTGCCAGGCGCTGGGAATACAAAGACAAATACAAGGAATTGACAACACCTAACAATTCTAGTGACTTCATTCAGCCCTGCATTCTTAAGCGGTTATGTACCCACAGCTATCTTACTTTGTTTTCACTCCTTGGATTTATTTGAATGTGTCCTCAATGTCTTGTGTTCTTTTGTTCTTTCCCTATGTGTCCTGTTTCAGTAAGTTCCCTGTTGGATAAACCTGAAGCTTTTCTTACACAGCATTTTCTCCCAGAGCCATTAGAGTGGTGTCTCACACACACTCAGGCAATGCCATTGCTGACTGATTCTTTAGCAAGGGGAACAATGTAAAACAACGGCATTTTTCTAGTGATGCAGCATTTCATCTGTAGTGAGACTTAGCGTGGTCCACAAAGTATCATTACATTTATTTGTTATTATTAAAGAGTCAATGTGATAACTTTCTGTGACATGTTCTGTTATTTTTTTAGTTGTGTTGATGTGCCTTTCAGCTGTTCCTATAGTCCCCCTCCTCAGGAATGTCTCCCCAGTGCAAGGACAAAGACTGAAGAGACTGCTATATTGATGGACCCTCAAGCCAACTGTGAAGTTGAAACAAAGAAAGTGATCACCTGAAGACACCTCCTCTGCTAAGAAACACCCCTAAATTGTGCAGCTTCTGCCACTAGAACTCTCAGAACAAGAGACAATCTTTTCAAGAAACAGAAAAACTCAATAATGACATCTAGATTTTCATGAGCCAAGAACTTTCCCTTCCTCATGTGTATTCCTCTGTTTGTACCTAAATTCATGTGACATTCATTTTCTTCCTAGTATGGATATGCTTATTAATGCACTTGTTTCAAAATCCCACATTGCACAAATGTGTTAATATTTTAAGAAACAAAATTAATCCTACAAGGAGAATGATTTTTAGCCACACATAGGGTTGGATCTTAAGAGTGACCTACAGAATAAAAAGTACTTTTAAAATAAAGTAGTCAGAGGCTATTCAAAGGGTAAAATAATCATAGTACCACATTGGTCCACTTGACACTAACCAATCGATCATTTTTTTTAAATCAAGAAAGCTAGATTCTATCAGATAAAATCCCTGCTTCTAAAGAGTTTGAATCTAGTTAGAAAAAGTTATAGAAATGTTTGCAAAGTTAAGTAACAGATAGGGTCAGTAGAGGGTAAGATCAAAAACAAAACCAAGCAAAAGATGAGTTCAGGGGAGTTTGCCATCAAGTTGGCAAAACTGACTTACTTAGGGAAGAGAGTTCTAAAAGAGGAAAATATGAGATGAAACTTGAGTGATGTCAAAGATTTAGATAAATGGAAAGGAAGGAGAAAATGGGGTTCTTTAGGTGGTTGTAATTGGAGGAGGAAATGAATACACACATCTTGTTGACTTAAACCCAGACATTCAGCAGCTCTCTATACATATCTGGAAAAGCCTTTGCACAGTCACTTCCTGTCTCTCACCCCAGGTGTTACTTAGAATTATTATCATATTTCCCTTCCTTTAAAGTAAGTAAGGGTGATTGGTGACAATATGGAGAACTATGATTTTTCCATTAACCCAATAATAATTGGTATTTATTGAGTTCTGTTAAGCATTTTACATATTAACTCACTTAAGCCTTTCAACAGCCTTGCAAAAAAGGTATTATTATTCCCATTTTACAGGCAAGAAAACTGAGGTTTAAGTAACTTGCCAAAGTGCCATATACAGGGCTCACATTCAGGATTGCAATGGCAAAGCTCATGATCTAAAGTGCCAAGTTGCAATATGGTAGTCAATGTCACAATTATTACCCCTTTTTATATTCCTTGATATTTTTCCATGGCAAACAAATAGCTATTTAATTTAATAATCACCTAAAACTTTTCAGTCTTCTGGTTAAAATTACACTGGAGTGATAGAATGTATTTTCATGATAGAAATTGGGGGAAAAATGGGGAATGAAGTTTATCAGCATTTCAGACTTTTTTTTTTTTTTGCAAGACTTTGATGAGATTGTTCACTTTTGTCTACATAAAATCCCAAATTCTTGAGAATAAAAAAGGGGGAGGTTTAAGTCACTTGTTGCAATGCCCTTTTTAATAGAGGCAATAAATCTAAAGGCCACAGATTTAGAGTGACTTACAGAAGATCGAACTTTGGGGTGTGGCAGAGTAAGGGATGGAAACCAGGCCCTCCAGTTCACCATCAGTAGCTCTTGCACTAGTCTGCCCTTCCTAAATTAAGTATGCACTTCAATTTGATGAGTGGAAACAGTCTATCTAGGTAGTAACCAGGGAGCTTTGTGCCTAGTAGATTGCTTCTGTTCTGCACTTCTTTGGTTTCCCACCTCAATGTAAAAGTTAGCTAGCAATGAAGTTCAGAAGTTGTCAGTGGTTCATCCCCAAAAGAAGGCATAATGTCCAAAGTTTTATGTGTATAATGTCTTCAATGGTATTTTTAAGTTATTTCAAATTCTTAATTCACCTACATAAATCGTTTCTAACGAGCATCTTCTCAACCAACTTTATGCACAGTGTATGTTTGTAAGTGCTTCTGCATGAATGTTTATACATGACTGTTTCCATAGTACTTATGTTTTTAAAAATATTCAGTCATTTCCTATTACAATCCTCATGTATCCACGTAACTGACTCAAAAATACTTCAGCCATAAAAAGCTAAAACTGAGCAAATCTCATTCTTCTTTTCCATCCCCTTTGCATGTGGCTGGCATATAGTAATGATTAACAATGTGGCCAGCTGAATAACAGAGGTTCAAGACACAATTCTTTCTCAAAGGAGTCAGCTAAGCTGGGTCTACTTATGGACAAACATCTAAATGTGTGGAATATCTGATCTTTGACTATGGCAAATTTCCACTTAGCTAGCTAGCATTGTCAGACTTAGATCTCCTCATGGCTCTGGCCATCCTGTTTTCAGCATGATAATTGTTGGCCACATCTCACATAGTTCTCATTAAGTGAGTTCATAAATAAACAGGGTTTTTTTTTTTTTTAAAAGAGCAGCCGAGCACAAAGTGTGACTTTCTTGACATTTTATGTGACTTTGTCATATGTTCCTAACCCCCAATAAAAGCAATGTTGCATCAACTGTGAATTTGTGTTGATTTCTTGAAAAAGCATGCTCTTATAATTTATTTGTTTTCACTAGTGTATATCAAAGGTAGTTTCAAGATCCACGAGGAACAAGTCAGCTAATGTGATAGGAAAATTTAAATGTAGAGACAACTTCTGAAGTATCCCATGTTACCTTTAAATAAAAGGTACTGTCATCTACCAATTCAGAAACCAAGGTCTGGTCCTTGTCTCTTCCATTTCCACCAGCCATGGTCAATCACTCAGGTAATCTTTTGATTTTTTTTCTCTTTCTGTTATTCAAATATGTCTACTTCTCTCCATCTATGCTACTGCATTAAAGAACAACACTCATTTCTCACCTGGACTACTGTACCATGCCTCCAGTTTTCCTCTCCACACTACGAGGGGGCAGCCAAGGAAATCTCTCTAAACCACAAATATGATTGTATTATTCCACGGCTTCAAACTCTTCACTGGCTTCCCATTGCCCTTGAGATATCATGACACCTAAAGCCCTTCATGCCCTGATCCTGGCTCCAACAGTCCTCTCTGGACTCATCAACTCTTCAGCCCCTCTGTGATTCTAGGCTCCTGACATCCACCTGCCTTTTCTTAATGTTCCCTCTATCTTCTGGGCTTTCTCACACACTTCAGCTTCTACCTAGTAGTTTCTCCACTACACTTTCCAAACTCCATTTCTCATCCTTCACATCCCATCCTAGAAGTCATTTTCTCTGGAAAGTTTTCACCCCAACCTCTACCACTGCTAAGACTAGCTTCCCCACCTAGGCGCTTTCATGTCATTCTGTGCCTACCTCTTATTAGCACTTATCTTCCAGTGTTGTGCCCATATTCGAATATGAGATTCTAGAGCTGCACCATTCAACAAGATAGCCACTCATCATATGTGGCTATTTCAATTTAAATCAATTAATATTAAGTAAAATTAAAAATTTAGTTCCTCAGTTGCATTGTTCACATCTCAAGTTCTCAATAGCCACATGCAACTGGTGGCCACTCTGTTGAACAGCACAGATAGAGAACACGTCTATCACTGAGAAACTTCTATTGGACAGTGCCACTCTGGAAGATAAATGCTATGTTTTGCTTGTTATTTTATCCTCTAGACTTGCAGCCCTTTTTTAACTGGGGTTTGCTATGTGAACCACAGAGAACAAAGATATGATTTGAATGATATTTTCTCAATTCTCCCAAGAATGATATATTAAAAATACAATTTTATATGCAAAGGAAGGAAAATAATTCATTACGTGTAAAGATGCTCAGAGCATTAGGGTTCAATTCTAGCGTAAAACCCTGGTCAGGAAAGTCTACAATAGCCTACCACAATGCTTGGCATCAAAAGTACTTCATAAGTGTCCGCTAAATGAGTATCACATCTGGACCCATAGAGACAGTTAGTTTTATTAATTTTCACCTAGATGTGTAGTCATGTAGGAGACGTGTCTTTAGCTTCCAAAGGGCCCCTTCTCTAGAGAATGTGATAGATAATTTTTTTTAAATTTCATCCTAAGGATAGGTGAATTGTATTGCAGCAAAATATTACCTATTATTTCACTTTCCTTTGATGTTTACACAGACCAAAAGAAGAAGAGAATTGAGCTCTTATAAAGTGAATGAGATGAGCATAAAAATGATTAAAGTAGATAGCTGATTTGATATGCCCTATATCTTTTAGTAATTGGCCAAAGTTTACTAAAAATATTAACTATTTACTGAGCACCTACTACACGCTGGGCACTTTGTTCAGTTTTGAGGATGCAGGAAGGAACAAGATGGACACAATTCTCACAGTAATAATAGATAATATGATTATTTCAGTTCCTTACTGCACTGTATCCAAAGCATGAGTTTTAAACCTTGGCTATACATTGTAACCACCTGGGGAGTTTTGAAAATACTGATACCCGGGACAGATTCTGATTTAATTGGTGTGAGTGTGGCCTGGGAATTTGAATTTTCTAAAGCTCCCCTGGAGATTGGAATGTGCAGCCAAAGTTGAGAACTGTTGACTTATGGGAACATAATCTTAGACTCAGCTCAGAAAATCGAGAGTTTTTGGTATCAATAGTTGATAGCATATTAGAAGGAAAACCATCTGTTTAACACAGTTTTGTTTATTCCTCAGAATGTAAACTGATACTTAACAGTTACTGAGTTGTCCAGGTCAAACAGCCAGGTCATGATTGAGATAAGACCTGACCCCCAGGTTTCTGATTTTAACACAACACTCTTCCTGCTACACTAAACTATCTCAGGGAAGTGGAAAATATAATTATCTTGAAGTCAAGAGACAACCAATATTCACTGTAGTCATAATTTTTAACAGCAAAATTGAATTTGGACAAATTTGAATCCCATATACTCAAATAATTCTGCTACTCTGCTAATCAAATATGAAAATGCAACTCCTTAAAAAATATCCGTATATATATGTATATACATCATATGTATACATATATACGTGTATATATGTATATATATACACGTATATATGTATATATATACACGTATATATGTATATATGTAGATATATGCCCATAAAGAGGGTACAGAGGATGCTCATTTCTGCAGGAATCCTGAGCACATTTTTACAAATTCAAAAATCAATACACACATATTAAACTCCACTAGAAGGATATTTTGCCTTAAAACTTGAATTAATAGCAGAAATGGTAGTGGGAAGACAAAATTAAAAATTGCATTGTACTCCCACATTATCTGTCCCCACCCAACTTATTATATTACATTCCATTCCATTTCATATTTCACAGTACAGGTAAAATTGACACTCTGTCCCCATGAGAAAAGTTCACATTAAAAAATAACCACTATAAAAAATAGTTACTTCTCACAGTTACCACCATGCATCGCTTTTAGATTCTACTCATAGATCAAGAGAATCCTGGAACTCTGTCATCAAATCTGCTCTTCTTCATCCATATAAAACCACATAGTGAAAATGTGCCGTTCCATATTTTAAAGGCATCAAAATAAAACTAATGTCCACATACTTCCTTCAAAATGCATTTCAGTGTTTGAGATTCTACACAGTTGGGAAATTCTTATTTCTATTTTAAATCCCTCACGCTGTAGTTTAATCCCATTTTCTCTTGTTCCCTGTGGAGAGAAAGAACAGCCGGCCTCCATTCTTTTAAACTCAATCCCTTCATGTCCTTAAAGACAACTACCTCCCAGCCTTCTCTGGAATAAATAAGAACAGTTCCCATCAGGAAAGCGTCTCTTTTGGATTGTGCATATTCACTGCCATATCACAGATATTCATGCTCATCACATAATGCTCATAGCTAAAACAAGCCAAGGCCAAGAGCAAAAACAAGCAAATGTATCATTGTTTTCATGAATGAAGTTACAGAACCAATAATAGACACTGAATAAATAGTTGAAAATGATGATCTTCCAATAATTGTGTGCCAAAATTATCATAATTTCTTTTACAAGTATTGGCAATGTGTTGCTTTTAGAGAGGTGAATTAAAAATTAAATGATTAGGTTTCAATTTCCTTTATGCAAGTTCTCCCCATGCCCTGCAATGGAATATTCCATTCAGCATTCCACAGCAGGAGCCACCATTGCTTTGACAAAAATAGATACAGTATTGGAACATTCAGTCAATGGAGTAATCCAATTGTCTGAACATTCTTTTCTGCTTTGTCATTTACATTTTAATAAATCCCAGAATATGTCAAGCTGTATCCAGTCGTACCAAGTGTAGCTAACCACATGCAGTTACCAGATGCAATGAGGGAATCATAACATGCAACTCCTACAATGAATCAACATTTGGTTTGTGTATATTTTTAGGCTCCTACATTTTAAATAGGGATACTTTTAAAAGTGAAAAATAGATATTTTGAAAAATCCGTTAGTATATTCAGCTTTTACAAAGGAAGCTGTGGGCAAAGGGCGCTCTATTTAATTGATCTAGGAATTCTGGCGTCTGCTAACCTCAAGGACACCACTATATATAGATAACAACAATGTGGAATATCAAATTATTATTTTATGCCTATTTCTCTGCCAGTTTACTCTCTCTTCGTTTAGGAGACTCAGATATATATATATACACACACATATATGTATATATATGTGTATATATGTGTATATATATGTATATATATGTATATATGTGTATATATACATATATATACACATATATACATATCATGTATAATATATATATACACACACATATACATATCATGTATAATATATATACACATACATAATATATCATGTATAATATATATATATATATATTTTTTTTTTTAGACGGATCCTTGCTCTGTCGCCCAGGCTGGAGTGCAGTGGCATGATCTCGGCTGACTGCAACCTTCACCTCCTGGGTTCAAGCGATTCTTCTGCCTCAGCCTCCCAAGTAGCTGGGACTACAGGCGTGAGCCACTGCCCCCGGCCTCAATTTTTGTATTTTTAGTAGAGACAGGGTTTCACCATATTGACCAGGCTGATCTCGAACTCCTGACCTCATGATCCACCCGCCTCAGGCTCCCAAAGTGCCAGGATTACAGACATGAGCCACCGTGCCCAGCAGATAATCATATTTTAAAGACATTTGACATTCCATGATGTCAAGACTTCAGGCAAATCAGTCCTAAAAGATGTGTGTGTGTGTGTGTGTGTGTGTGTATTAACCTATATGCATAACTTAGTCCATGCATATATCAGCCACCAAGTTTTTCAACACTTTGAGAAGTTGGTTATCCTGGCTTAAAAGAGCCTAGTGAATTTTTACAATGGGATTAGAGCTGTAATGATGATGAAATGAGCCTCAGCGTGTTGGGTTGGGGATCCCTAAGTGGCAGGTACATGCTTAGAAAGGAGGGTTGTCCAAAGATGAAATTATTAAAACTAGTTTCTCCTAGTAAAAATCACATGGGACATTACACTTCCCTCTGGTTATACCCTTCGTACGTCATTATCTAAGTCACTTAAATTCCCACATTAGATAAGTCCCATTTTAGGTTTTTCCTCTCAACCTTCTGATTATTACCCTTTGGGATAATGACTGCCAAAAGTCCCAGGTTATTTACTGACACCAGGTAAATCTGATTAGGGTTAAACTTGTGGTATACTCAAGGACTAAAAGGAACCACAAAAAAAAATTTGTTTATTTTCTTGCTGGTGCTTAGAGCAGTTTAAATGCTTGCCACAGGGATTGTGAGCAGTGCACCATGATTATTACAGTACCCAGCATTAGGTATTGTGTTGAGAAGGCTATATCGTAGCTTACCAATAGTGGGAGGGAGAAAATTAAAAGTGCAGTAGCACTGTAATACACAAGTATTACAGAGTTTTTTTCTTACTCTGCTCACAGTGTGATAACTGGTAGGTTCAGCGGAAAAGTAGGAATGAGCCAACCGTAGAATAATCACAATATCTAGAAAAGGACCCCTGCAACTTCCCCATGCACTTAGGGCAACAGCAACACTTGCTCTCATAAACTACTATCGTGATTGTAGACTATGGCTTATTCAATGAACTTGAATTAATAAACTAAGCAATCAACATTAGCAAGAGTTTGGGGAGGAATGTTAGACAGTGAAGGTCAGGAGACACATGTTCAAAGTTTCATTTTCATGAATCAAAGGTGCTATGTTCTAGATCTAACTCTATTGATAATTATTTCCTTTACAATTTCTGTAGTCGAGTTAGCTCTTCAGTAAGAAGAGAAACAAGGTAGTTGACTTGTTCTTACTTTACAAAGATTTTGAATGTAAATATGGTATAGTGTTTTGAGAAGGTCTTTAGATTATACACCACTGGCTTTTAAATACCCAGGTTAACAGAGAGGAGCAGGGTGCAGATGTTATAAAAAATGAATATGGTCTTCAGAATATGCCTTAGATGCTCACTTCAGTCAAATTCCCTTTTTAATTCTAGGTTCATATACTTTCACTGATGAAGAAGCCACAAAGGCCATCTTTTGCTTGAATTTCCTGTTAGCTTATAATGGACCACATTCCTGATCAGCAATTCCATCTTTGGACAACTCAGATCATTTGAATACTTTTTCATTCTTTTTTTTTTTAAGTGAGACAGAGTCTCGCTCTGTCACCAGGCTGGAGTGCAGTGGCATAAACTCGGCTCACTGCAAGCTCTGACTCCCTGGTTCAAGTGATGCTTTTGCCTCAGCCTCCTGAGTAGCTGGGATTATAGGCACACACCAACATGCCCAGCTAATTTTCGTTTGTCTGTTTGTTTTTCAGTAGAGACGGGGTTTCACCATGTCGCCCAGGCTGGTCTCAAACTCCTGACCTCAGGTAATCCACCTGCCTCGGCCTCCCAATGTGCTAGGATTACCGGCGTGAGCCGCTGTGCCTGCCGAATACTTTTTCTTAATATTGATTCACAAGGGCATCGTCTTTTATTGTTTCTTATTTTACCCTTAGGAGATATAGTGTAAGTCTATTAAGTCTAATCTCTCTTCTATTTGTCAGTCCTACAGATATTTAAAAGAAGAAATCATGTTCCATCCAGAGTCATTTTTCTCTGGGCTGCACACCCTTAGCACTTTCAGTCATTCCTCCCATGGCACTATTTCACATGCCTTCGTCATTCTTGTGAGTCTCCACACTCCAGTTGGTTTGGTTGCCTTGTTAAATGTGCTACTCTGAATTGAATGCTTTTTTCTAGATGTGGACTGACAAATGGGAAGAAATGCATGATGATCACCTTTAAAAAATTTTTCTCAAGTACTGGATTTCCAGGAATAAAACTCCTATTAATCTTTTTAGCAACCATCTATCAGTATTGATTCATCTTATCTTACTATCTATTAAAACACTTAAGTCTTTTCTATACATGCTGCTGTCAAACTCTATTTCCCTCATCCTAAAATTCAACTCATCATTCCATCTCCCAATATTTTTTTATCCTAAGTAAGACAACTGCTAAATTAGATGTTTTTTTCAGAGTCATCTTATTCAAATGTTTGACTCAAACTTACCCAAAAGAGATCATAAGAAGCTTAGTCAAGTCACATATTGAAGTTAGGATTCCAAATGTCATTCCCCAAAACTATCAGTCTAATAACTAACAAAGAAAGAGGTGAAGTTAGTCGAGCATGGTTAGTATTATTTGTTTTTGTTGGCCTCATATTTACATGTTTTGTTTTGTTTTGTCTTAACAACTACTGATGCTAGGAAGAAGCTGTCTAGATAAATGATGGATAGCCAGAGAAAGTTGATCTGGAATCAATATTTTGCTTCAGGTAATCAAAAAAGGCAACATTCTGTATGTGAATAATTAAGATTACTATAGTGCATACATTGATGTTTTAAATAACTGGATTTTTCTCTTTCTTGCTATCTTATTGGATTGATAATTATCCTTACTTGAAAGAGGAGATTTAGGGTAAGTAGAGTAGGAAATCTTTTGTCTACACTATTTATGGATATTAACGTGTCTATATATCCTCAAAACTTACCTATCCCACAAAATCAAGTAAAAGTAAATGTGATTCAAAAATATGTGTTTTTGGCTTCTCACTGCAGTAACAATCCTCTGTATAAGGGGGGTATGATCTGGCACCTATTCAAGGGACTTATCTACCAAAGTGCCTAAAGAAATTAATAGTAAGGAATTTCAACTCAATTAGAATTCTTAAAATGAATTGAAATTCGTGAAAAAGCAGTTTCACAATCCAGCTCCAGAAGACAGAATTCTTAGCAAGGCTCCAATGTACTATGCTGTTGCATGGTGATGTGTATTGGGTCATTGAAAGCACCCTTTTCATTCCTGCCCTCACTCTTGTGCTGAGAGTTGGCGATTCTTTCTCTGTATTCCATTTGCTTTTGCCCTTCCTTCTTTCCTTTTTCTCTATCTTTCCTTTTCTCATTGGTATTTCATGTTTCTTTTTTCACTGATTTTCTGAAAAGTCATGGTTCTTTCCACTAATTATGATTTTTGTTTTTTGAGATGGAGTCTCGCCCTTTGCCCAGGCTGGAGTGCAATGGCACAATCTCAGCTCAATGCAACCTCCACCTCCTGGGTTCAAGCGATTCTCCTGCCTCAGCCTCCTGAGTAGCTGCGATTACAGGCATGCGCCACAATGCCCTGCTAATTTTTTCTATCTTTAGCAGAGATGGGGTTTCACCATGTTGCCTAGGCTGGTCTTGAAGCCCTGACCTCATGATCTGCCCACCTCGGCCTCCCAAAGTGCTGGGATTACAGGCATAAGCCACCGTGCCCTGCCAATTATGGATTATTTAAGAGCCATTACTGCTTGAATTTGGTGTACATATTTGGCTTTGCTTCTGCTGCTACTATTGTTCCCTTAAAACTTCATTTGAGTAAACCAATGTTAAAATTACTTCTAAAACTTCATGTAGGAAGTCATATGGATTCTGTACTCTCCTTGAAGAAAAGGAAGAAAGAAAGAAAGAAAAGAGCCCTTTCTAGATGGTTTCTATGCTTTTTCCTCGAGTTACTTGTATACTGTCCTCTTTTGCTATCTGGTTTCTTTCACAGGGGAAAAGATTAAATACTTAAAAGCCATCCCAACCCTTCTTTTCTGTTTCAATGAGTATCACTATTCACTTTCACTATTCCCTGCAATATCACTACTCCTGTTCACCAAGTGGTTCTTCAACTAGACTGTGCATCAAAATCACCCTGGAAAGCTGGTGAACCACAGGTTGTTAGATCCCCTCCAGACTTACTGATCCAGCAGGTATGGGATAGAGGCCTGGAATTTACATTTTTTGTAAGTTTCCAGGGGTTGCTGCTGTTGTAGGTCCTGGGACCACACTTTGAGAATCATTGCTCTAATTCCAAACCAGGATTTCATCCTTTCTCAACCATTTCTTCCACGGGATAAATAATCCCAGTTCTCTTAACATTTTTAAAAAATACCATCTATTTGTAGAACTCTTAACATCAGCATAGCTTTTCTTTGAACTGTTTCTGAATCTATCCTTAGCTGGATGGCTAGAACTAGATACAAGGCTGTAGGTAATTCTGATATAATAAAAATACAAACTCCTTATATTTTAGTGATTTCTCCCAAAGAGTTAGAGCAACTCATTTTTATCTATTATTTAGTTTGTCTGCCTAGTATTCATATGATATGATCTCATTTTGGTAAAGGAAATATTTGGGGTAGAATATTGAGCAGATACCATGAAGACATGCAGGACAACACTTGAGCCCAGTTTTCCTGACTCCTCGTTCACAAGTCTTTTTTGTGAAGACTTGAATTTTTGGGGGATTTTTGTAAATTTTAAAATCCGAAGTCCAGTTCAGTTCATTGAATCAAGGTGAACTGCTTCAGCCTACTAATACACTGTTTAAAAAGGAGAAATTTGCTTGATTTTGAGTCCAAATTGTTATTGGCTGTGCTTGATTTAAAGAATTCTCTTCAAACAATATGAAAAACTCAAAGTCTTTTATGTAGACTTTTATTTATTTATTTTTATTTTATTTTATTTTATTTTTGAGACAGAGTCTCGTTCTGTCACCCAGGTTGGAATGCAATGGCATGATCTCAGCTAACTGCAACCTCCGCCGCCCGGGTTCAAGCCGTTCTCCTGTCTCAGCCTTCCAAATAGCTGGGATTAGAGGCACGAGCCACCACACCTTGCTAATTTTCGTATTTTTAGTAGAGATGAGGTTTCACCATGTTGGCCAGGCTGGTCTTGAATTCCTAACCTCAACTGATCCACCTGCCTCAGCCTCCCAAAGTGCTGGGATTACAGGCGTGAGCCACTGCGCCCCACCCCTAGACCTTTATTTTTATGACCACAGGTAATGTCTTTATACTGTGTGGCTTTTAGTTTACTAAGCATATTAATGTGGCTGCAGTGTGTCCCAAAATTTTACCTCTTGTAGTAAAATAGCCTTCTGCCTCTACAAGTTGATTAGGACATTGTTTCATTGTTTCCAATCTTGCTTTCACAAGATAATTAGGAATTTCTACATTTATCATTTGCTTGATTTTATGTACATATTTCCACCTGCAAAAATGAGAAATAGAGATTAGAGGGAAAGCAGTTTCTCCACCTACCAATTTTATTATTTACTTCATCTCAAAGTCCTTTAGCTCCTTAAGCCCCATGGTCCCCTCTCTGCTTTTCTTACATCCTGTCTTGTCTTCCCATCATGAAAAAAAAAATGAAGAGCCTGACAGCTTATAAGGCCATAAAGCTGGATTAGATAGGTTTTTAAGGGTCCTATTGTTTGCCCCTAAACCATTATTGCAAAAGTGAAAGGCTCCAACTGTTCCACTGACACACAAATTGCCATCAGCAAGGTATTAGAAGGAATCTCATTTATTACCACCAAGGAAATAAATAACACCAATGGACTGAGTGTCTTTCATCCAAATTAGACTAACCAAATCAATTCAAATCATTAGAATACATTATATCCAATTAAATATAAATCTGCCTTGTAAATAGCCACTTACCTGCTTGCCCAGAGCAATGTAACGCTTTATGCTAAACTAACAGTTGAAGAAATTATAGAATTGACTGGCAAAATATTTTAATGAGTTGTTACATATTTTATAGTTAATTCATTCAATAAACATTAATTTAGGACCTACTATGTCCTGGGAATACAAAGATGAATAATACATAATCCTTGTCGTCAAGGAACTCACCTCATTAGGGGAAACAGACATGTAAAGAAATGCTGACCCTTAGTAACATTTAGTCTCTGGAAAATTAATGGTGTGAATTTTTTGCCTGATTCAAGCATGGGGGGACAGCGGGAAGATGAAGAGACTAGAGAAAACATCTAGAAGAAAGCAAAAGATGAAAACTTGAGAGAGACTGCATAAAGGATTATGTCCAATGCCTTCCAGTGGACATGGAAATACAGGTTTAAGTTAAGTTGAACATAATGAAGAAGGTAGGCCTGTGTAGGAGTGGTAAACATTGTATTCCAAAGTCAAATAGAAATGACTTTCTGATTATCAAGAAGCTTGAATTACCTGTGATCCCATTCCATCTGTTCTCACGGATAATTATACCAAATACATTAAAATCATATTTGCAGGGGAATCACTAGCAATGGGGGAAACATTCACATTCTTTGACTTATGCTTCTATCCACTAGATAGTCCATTTACTTAAGTAATGATATGCTCTTTCCTTTATATATCAAGCTTTAACTCACCCACATTTAGGTGAAAACATATGTTAAAGACGCACAGGGAGCCACCCACACTTTCCTTAAATAATGGCCCTGTTCTCTTTAAACAATGGCATTTGGTAGGTGGCCAGCTGGACTTAGGCTGGACTATCTGAGATCATGGTACATAGTGAGGACAGACAAGTGTTTGTGCAGTAGAAACTAACTGATCTATACAAGGATTGAATTTACATCTTGAACGCCAAGTCCAAACCAGCTGATTATAGAATCGTACTAGGTAAGAAGATTATCTTTTTCATTTTAGGTTTTCAGTATCTTCTTTGAAAAGGCACATTCCCCACTGAATCTCTTAATTGAGATTAAGTTCTGAGTTTGAGAACCCCCCACCATGGTGGGTCACTGGGGCCTTTTTTAGACCTTTTAGAGAAAAGAAGTTCTACAGTGAAGTATCAAGTTCATTAAATGTACAACCAGGTTGACTCCAGAAATGAAATAATCTTAAAATCAATGCTGACAAAAATGTTATCAGTAGCTTTTGAACCCTAAAAGAAAGTCATATAAAAAACAAGTTACCTTCTTCCTGAGTCATTCATTTTTACCTTTTAAAAAAACTATTTATTTCCATTTTCAGCCCTACTCACCATGCTTCATTGTCTAAGACGTTTTGCAATAATTACAGTCTTATTATTAGCTAATAACCATGAATTCACCTTTTTACCCGATTCTTCAGTTTATACGTTCTGCTCTAGAGAATTTTTAAAATCTTGCTATCAGGTTCTGCATACTGGCATTTCTTGTGTGCGTGCGACCAGCTTTCAATCAGAGCGTTGCTGAGTTCTCATTGGCCCATTTACTTATGGTCTGAATGCCAGTCAGTAATGCCCATTCACAAAAGCATGGGATGAGGCAATCATGCTTGCAGCGAGGAAGTCTCTGTCACGCTTTTTATTTTGTATGTAGTTGATAATCACTTTTTTCTTGCATCTGGCTAAATGTCTGACCATGTGAAGTCCCATGAATACTAAAGAGCAAGTGCCCCAAATATGTGCACATTTTTATTGTATAATTGATGCAAGTGACTGCTCTGTGAATAAAATGTTTGCACATACAGTGACTTTGTGTTGGGCCAGGAGCTATTTACTGGGAGCCAACAGAGGCTCTTTATACAACTGAGGCCCCGGTTGAGCCTCCCTTGTGAAGTCGGACAGAATTTTCTCCAGCATTCTCCCATATGGTAGTGCTCTGCCTAGCCCTTAGCTCTGTCCTGTGTCTCCTCCCTTTAGGGTCTTGAGCTCAGCTACCTGTACCTGTTAGAGAGTACCTGATAGAGTAACGTTTCTCTAACATATTATTTAATAAGCTGGGGTCCTCTCATGGGTATTAGGGCTTTAATAAAGGAAACTCGAAGATTGACAAGACTTCACTGCTCAAGGAAGGATTCTCCAATGATTGATTTTTTTTTTTCTTTGACACCATGGCAGACTTGCAGGGGTGAAGGGAGGAACCCAGGCTAAATCACTCTTATTATATTTTTCAACACAATTTGTCTGGGAAGACTGTTAAGCAGACAAAGCTTATCTTTTGTTCCCGCAGCTCTACTTCCTGCTTTGCTCCAATAACCTGGACACTCTATGCCCTTCTGTTTCTGTCACTTGCCTTCAAACCCAAACCCACTGAAGTTCAATTACAGATGTGCCCAGAAGCAGGTTCTTGCTCCTGTGTCTCCATCATTGTTGTGCCAGCAGAGCTAGAGACATTCATTCCATCCACACAGGAGGACCAGAAAACATGCTACTTTTGAGGAATGTACATGAACAAAAGGATACCAATCGGTATCCTAAAAGGTTCATGTGACAATAGAATCATTAATACAGCGTCTCAGTGTTCCAGATGCACCTTCTTCCTTTGCTTTTTAAATACTTAAGATTTTAATCACTGGAATGGAACTTAGAGGTCATCTATACAACTCCACTTGCCTTCTTCTTCTCCAGTGCAACCTTCAGCCATCCCATTGGTTTTCCTAAGTTCAACTACACCTACGTGTACAAATAGATATCCAGCCCCAGCAAAAGATGCAGAGAGGCTAGCTCCAATCCCTGGCACTTAATTCCATCTAATGAAAGACCAGCTTAGAATTTCCTTAACCAGCTGAGAATTTCCTTTTAGCCAAAATTCTTTCCTTAAATTCTAAATGCAGAAAGTTTAACTGCAAACAAAGATACACTTCTCGGTTAAAGGTTTATGGGTTTTATTTGAGCTACTCAGGACTGATATTAGTGGTATACTCACCATTTCTTCCGTTTTGCCTTGTGTTTAATTTCTTTACTTCTTCAGATTTATTATTTATTCTTTGAGCTATTTCCTTCCCTCCCCCTGGCCTTATGTCTGTCCTGCTTTATCATGTTCTTCTCCAGGCCATCCTTCTTATTGTCTGCCTACTTTATTTTCCACACACACTGAAAATTATTAGCACAGATTCTAGACCACTTCCCACCTTCACGATCCCAGAAACATTTGATTGCAGGGTAAAATGCCTTTAATGGCCATTCTATTCAGTCCCCTGCAGTCAAGTCACTGCTCTGCCCATGAGCAACTGCTATCATCATTTCAAATCTGAATAGAAATATCGACTCCTCAAGAAAGCCTTCTTTGACCTCCTCCCAATTAGATCCTGTCCCTTTGTTTGTGTTCTCATAACTTGCTGTAATGTTTTTCTTTATACCATTCATGGTTTGTATTTGTAATTATGTATTTTGACAATGATTTGGTAAATGCATGCTCCTCCCATAGGACTTTCCTCCAGAGAAGGGAGATGTGTATGGTTTACTCACCACTGCATCCCTACCTCTTAGTTCAAGTGTGGCTCATAATAGGAAAAAATAATAATTCACTCTTATTATTATTACTACTGCATCTATGATCAGCCTTGTTTTTATTATAAAACCAAACCTGGTGATAGGTCAGGGAGTTACAGATTTGCTTTCTCCTTTAGTCACTAATTCATTCATATATTCATTCATATATATTCATATGTATTGTTATCAAACAAATAACAAAAAATATATATATTTCATGATTGCTGTTTAAACCCCTTTTCAAGCAAACAAGGGTGAAACAGCTAAAAACTCTACCGATTGAAGAAACTTGTAATTGTTTGGGGGATAACAGGCAGATACAGAAACATACATGATTCTAATACAAAATAGAAACTGTTCAGTGCTCAAGAGAGCACTTTGAGCTTGGAGGACTGGAGAAAGATTTACAGAGGAAGCAGCCTTTAGCTGAGACTTGGTGGTTATGAGAAACTTGGACAGATGGAGATGGGAAGAAACAGTGTTCTAGATGGAAGCAAGAGTGAGATCAAAAGCTTGTACCTCTATCTGTAGAAAGTCATGTGCATGTATAGTAAACAGTCAATATCTTAGTGATCTCAAAAGGGAGATGGTGCAGAAACTGAAGACTGAAAGCAGGTCCTGGAAGAAATTGAATGTTGGTCATAGGAGCTTAGATTTTTATTCTTAGGCCAGGGTGGAGTCATTGGAGGCCTTTGAGAATGGTGACCTCATCTGAAGTGTGAGTTTGGAAAAGTAATTTAGCACCACTGTGTCTCAGGGTTAAGTTGGCTGTTGTGCTGATGTCGCAGACTCCTGTCTCTGATGTTTGATTCTCTATTCCTTAGTGTCCAAGGGCAGGGACTTTAACCTCGGCTGCTGTGGCCCGAAATCATCTACTAAGTGTCCCTGATACTCACTGCCTGCAGTTTAAAACTCTGCTTATCATTTGCATGTTCTCAACTGACACACTTGATCTTGGTCTCTTTAAATAAATAGACAACTCCTAGCACATCTTTCAAGCCAGGTCTTCTTCCTTCTATTTTCAGATGAGGAAACTGAGGATTGTAAATGGCAGAATTGATTTTCAAACCCAAGTCTTCTGATCCCAGTCTACAGCTCTTTTCTGTCATGAGTTGACAATCTCTGTTAGCTCTAATAAAGGTTAAAAAATAATGAATACAAATCAACCCACAATAATTAAAATTTATTGAATCCTTTCTATGTGCAGACCCTGTTCTAAGTGTTTTTATGTGTATCGAATCACTTAATGACCATAAACATTTTGTGAGGTAGGTACTATTGTTATCCCCCTTTTACAGGTGAGGAAATTGTGATATGAGAATTTAAATAATGTACCAGTCATACTATTAAGTAGAAAAGCCTGGGCAGAAACCCTGGCATCTGATTTCTGAATCTGTGCTTTACTGCTGTGCAACTGCCTCCTAAGTTTAGGGATATACATATGTGAATGCACCTATTCATTTTCCCATATGCAGTGGGTGCTTAATAAATGTTGCCTGAATGTTAGTTTTATCTTTGATTTCAACTGATGTTGTGTGCATCCCACTTGTCTTGCGCCTCAGAACAATTTTGCTATCTGTGATTTGTTCTCCAGATATTCCAACACAGGTGGTCATCCCTAGATTAATGGCTCTACTGCTGTGCATTTATTTCTGGTCCTTCACCCTCTGCAACCCCAGGGGTCTACATTCACTTTCCATCCTGGACTTTCCAGTCAAATTCAAACCTTCCCTGTTCTAGTTAACTACAGATGACATTTGCTCTTCTGTGCTTGCAAAGGCATGGTGACATGTCACATACACACTTTTAGGGTCACATACACACTTTTTGGGGAATGAGTCTTTTATAAACCTATTACTCCTCTACCAGCATTGTATGGGTTTCCAAAGACTATCAGGAAAGATCTTTTGGAATGGCAAGCAACTCACTAAAAATTCATCAAAGCAGTTTAAATTTTTTAAAGAAAAACTAATAGCTGTTGTATATCTACTATGTTATGCTAGGCACTAAGCATTTTCAAATATCATGTTTCTTATTTAGAAATCACAACAATTATGTGAAGAATTATCACTTTATTTTACGGAGCAGAAATCAGGCTCAGAGAAATAAAGGTGCTCGTGGTCAGGACTAAGGAGTTGCGGGACAACAGTACAAATATAGGTGTGTCTGACTTCAAAGTTCAGTCATTTGATTGACAAATATTCATTAAGTGCCTACCATAAGCCAAGTACCTGTTAGGTCTTGGGGATGTGTCAAGAAGCAAGACAGGCATGGCTCCCTCTGTAAAGAGCGCACAATCCAGCAAGAACAGATAACTGCATAAATGATGATGTCAAGTGTGATAAATGCTGGGACAGAAGAAATGCAACTAATATGTCCCTTCTCTGTATTCCAAAGGTAGTAAACAATGTAAGCTTTAATTTTATTTTTTATAAATATACATCACATTTAATAAAGTAATTATTCCCTTCTCTCCGATCTTCAATCTTCACATTCTCACTCTACTAGGGGAGTTTATTTGAACAACTGGGGATCTTAACACTGTGTAACGCACCATGATACCTATGGTTGGAAAATTTAAAAATATAGGTGTGGTGTTAGGCCATTAGAAGCTTAGACAGGACTGCCAGTGGTAATTTGCAAGTTGTGCTAGAAAAGTTTAGGAAAACCTGTAAGAGGGTCCATTTTGGTAACTAAGCCCCTTTTGCATGAATGGTCAGGAAAACCTTGCTAGCATGAGATAGTGCTTTGGCAATGGCAGTGGCAGGCTGTGGGCTGTGAGAGGAGCTTGTGCCCGGTCTTGTTTACAATTTGTCTGAGGCTCCTTGAGCTCAGCCCAGCCAGATGGACTCTTCCTCTCAAATATCAGACCTGATCTCTTCAAATAAAACAGTACAAAGCACATTAAAAGCTTTGATCCAACTGTTCACTTTGCATTTGTGTGTGTTGGGGAAATGGGGACAAAGGAAGGATTTATGAGGCCTTGCTGTGGGTGGCCAGCGCAGACACTGGGTACGTTAGAGGGAGGACGGGAGTGCTTGCTCTGTGGCCAGGCTCGCTGGACCCATGGCCCTAGCCTGCTCGGACGCCCCCGTGTGCTCACCACCTTCCCAGAACTTGCTCTGTGAGCCTCTTCACATTTCAGTCTCCTGGTCATGAAGGGAAAGTTCCTGCGATAGGAGCCCTGACTTAGCTGCTCAATCTTTTTCTCTGCCTCAGGGCAGGTTGGAGTCGGACACCTTTCCTTAGGATTTTTCTGGAAAAGAGGTTTGTCAACATCTCTTGGTGACACTGTCTTCCATTTTCATGAGCACATTGTACCCTTGAATCATTTCACATAGAGTAACTTATTTGATTTACATCGTTCCAAAACAGGTGGTTATGTATACATTCTCTCTCTCTGTCTCTCTCTCTCTCTCACACACACACACACACACACATACACACACACACACACATACACACACACACACAGTACAGACATTTCTATTACACATATTAGAAAACTGGGTGTTTTGATTACAGGAAGGAGGAATCTTTAAGTGACTCCTATTATATACCAGACACTTTCAGCAGATGATCTCATGAATCCTCTCATTCCTATGAAGTAGATAAGATTTGCCCATTTTAAGGATGAAAACTACTGACGCTCAGAGAGTTGAAGAACTCTCTGGTTCATTTGTAATAGATACCTATTATCATATTACCTATTATGAAAACTATGATTACCAAAAGGATGGAGCTAAGATTCAAACTCAAGTCTGTTGATTCCGAGGCCTGTTTGGTTTGCTCTTTGGCCTGCAGTTGCAAAGCTGCACCCCTCACGGGACTTTTGTCCTCTAACTTCTAGCTCAGTGTTCTTTGCTTCTACCAAACCGGTGGTGTCAAGGGACGGCGGCTCTCAGAAAATACTCTTTTATGTCTGTTTTCTTTTATTTGTGTTCAGTAGAGACCGAGAAGATCTCACAGGAAAGCTTCAATACAAGTTTTGAGATCAGTAAATGAAAGGAAATTATATGGACAGAATATGCAATACGTTGAATGAGGATCCAGGAACCTTCTTATGCTTAGGAATGGGGATATAGCAGAACATTGCAGCCTTCTTTTTGCTGAATAGAAAAGCAACTCTGATTGCTTAGTAAATACTTTGAGTGAAGTCTATAGAATCCATGAGTGCTAATATAATATTGGCCTCTTATTTCTCAGCTTCAAGTCACCTTGCCTTCCTCACCCCACCCCACCAGCCCTGCATCCAGATAAAACTGTTGCACATGAAGCATTTGGTCTCTGGATAGTTCCGGGATGGGCGCTAGAGAGAAAAGGAATTTAGAAATTCCATTACAAACACAATACATAAAGCTTAATAAATTTCAGTGATTAATGAATTTAAATGCCCCTTTAAAAATTGATTCTTCCTAGATTTTAAAAACAAATGAAGCATTTTGAAAAATAAAGATAAAACATGATTGTTTCATGTTTCTCAAATAGTATTTAAAAATAGCTAGTCAGTGTGTGTGTGTGTGTGAGAGAGAGAGAGAGAGGGAAAGACTAGGTACTGTAATTTTAATTGCTTGTAATCTAACTTGCCTTTTTGTTCCTTTTTTCTTCCTTTCTTTCTTTTCTTTTTTTGTATCAGTTAATCTGTTGGTTACATTTTCAGCTTTTCTTTGCTTCTGGTTTCATTTTCAGATGAAAAAATGCTAGGCACACAGTGCTGCTGTCTGGTTGCCATGGTGACCACAGCCTATTATCCTGCCTTGTCATTCATCAAGAAAGAATTACACTTGACAGAGGCAGAGGAAAATGCCTGCAGTCTGCAGCATAGGAGGAAAAAAAGCGTTTCTTGTCTTGTATGTATGTAAAAGGTCTTTAATGCCCGTTTAGTTACATGTTTTATTTAGCATTATTTATTACTTGTAAGGACAATAACTGATACCTGCAAAAATACGTCCCCTCCCTCCTAAAGTATTTAACTTGCAATTTGTCCATTTGCCTTGCTTCCCCATTTCAGACATATACCTAGTGTCATGCTCCCACCCACCACCACAAACACCGCTTCCACTCCAGCAATAGAAACAGCCAAATGATTACATCCTCCACGGAGAATGACCACTGCAAAGGTAGCTAAGAGAGCCAGTTTTTCTTCCAAAAGTGTTTTTTTCTAATCAATAGTTCTGTTGACCTGCTATTCTTAAAACTAATGAGTGCCATACATAATCAATGAATAATTGAATACATTAATAAGTTTTGATTAAATTATTTCTCCAAGTGTGCAATGCCCATGAAGTATAGCATCAACAAACTAATGTAAAACTGCAGAGATCTTTCCGTGAGATAATTGAATATAAAATCATGATTGCTTTTTACAAATTTGGATTCATCCCAAATCCATTGTTCTTCAAAGGCAGGAAAAGGTAATTACTTGTTGTTCGACTATTCCTCATCATGTCTATTTGGATTAACCCAAATTATTTCCAAAAATAAATGGTGTAATAACTTTTGTATGTTTAAACATCTAGGCTTTTTTTTTTAAGTCTGATATTTTCCCACCTCATTATTCAACTCTCACAATGGCTGTATCCAGTGGGCAATTTTAAACAACTTTTCTCTTTGGATTTCTTTGCTTTGCTCCCCTTGAATTGTTTGATTTCCTTGTTAAGATGGAGAATGTGGTCGTAAAAGAGGCAGTATTTTAAGTTGAGATCCTCTGAGAGTGTTTTTTAAAATATTTCTGTTTGATCTTTTGTCTCAGTGATCAGAGAAAAGATGGATGGTAATAACACTTCCCCTTGAGCTGTTAGAATACCAGCATTTAGCATAACTGATATTTGTTGCAATTAAGCCATGCTACGTTGAGTGTAAATGGGCAACTACAATGAGGACCACTGGACTTCTGAAGTTCAAGTTCTATTCTGTCTGAAGACAATTTCCTGCCAGAGGTCAAACTTTAGCACACACATGCAGACACAGAAGTCATAGTCCTGCATTGTAAGTGAAACGGAGTTGGACAATTATCTGGTCAGTTTGGGTTTTGAAATGGTTCAGATTCTAACCTTCCCACTACTTCCTTAATTATCTCAACAATTCTGGCAAGAGGAGGTTTGGGGGTGGAAAAAGATAATTCTAAAAGAATTAAATAATTATAGCTGTCAGGAAATCTGTCCTGGATTTTATATATTCCTGCATAATAATTCAAAATCTCTGGATTTTTACCGTATCTAAGATAAGTTCTTTTAAAGCATACCTCACAGCATCTTTTATACGCCCTTGCAGTGTAAACATGTAGAAACCATGGAATGTTTTTCTTTAATCTTGACATTTGGGAGAGCAAAGGAAACAACAAAAAGGAGAAAAGACATGTTGAGTTTAGAATTGTGGCTATTTCTTATTGGTTCTAAACTTTTACTTTAATATTGCAGCAACACCAGTGTTCATTTCCTGTTAAACTCCAAGCCTACCTTTTGATTTTCAAATGTCCCTTAGGCTAATGTTTTCACTGAGGAATGAAATGAACAGGCAGAAACAATTAAGCGAGCAGATACAGTGAAAACGAACACCACACCGCACTTTCACAGAAATGGAAGTGTATGAAGGAATTCTGCCTGGAATTCGATCCCACAGCAACAAAGCTTTTGCTTCTTGTCATTTTTCTTCTGCCTACCCCCAGTGCACACCACTTCCCCTGTATGGGGAAAAAAAGATCTAGGCACACAAAGGAACTCCTAAATACTCACAGGCGTGGGAAATATTTTCTCTGCTTGTTACTAGTACAGGATAATCTCCAAGGAAGAAAATCGAGCTAGATATTCTACACTGCAAATGTCTCCCAAAGCCTGTTAAATGTTCACATATGTCTGTATGAAATTTGTAATATGGATTGTTTATATAGTCCTGATTAGGAGCATGAACATCATTAAAAAGGATACAGTCAGTTTGAGGACAGAAAATTATAAAGTCAGCTAAAACTGTTACCTACCAAAAAAGTACGGACTTTTGTTTTTAACTTAATCATCTGTGGCTCTTTAAAGAAAAAGATACACAAACAGCCAAAAGTGAGTTGTTAAAGAGCCTTCTAAATTCCATCAGGAATTAAAAAAGAAGTAATTAACTCTACCCCAAACAAATCAGCCATCACATGTTGATAGCATTTTTGTCCCTCTATGAAAACTGTATCTTCTTTTTTAGTCCCACACTAAGAGATTTCACATTGCAAGAGCTTGGCATTCCTATTTTTGGATTGACTGTGTTAAAACGGGGTGCTATACTACACAAAGGAGACTGCATACAACATAGCAAGGTAAAGGGGCTTAAGGAAGAGGCATCATTGCATCCATTCTGGGAGAATCTATATTATTATAAGATACAACGCTTGTATGATTGATTCAAGATGAGCTCTGTCTGAACTCAAACTTTATTTCTAAAGACAGTATGCATTTGGAAATTGCCTTGTGAAACTGTCAGAATACAGAAAACACAAAGTTTAAACGTTTTGGATGCCTTCTGTAAGGTAAAGCAGTACCTCAGCAGTGAATCAGGAAGATGGACAGCATCCGTAAGATTATACTGACTGGAAGGCATGATTTTTGTTTTTTATTGAATCCATCCCATAGTATTTTCCTAATAAAACACCTCTTGTAAACCAGGGTCTTTGTATTTTTGTTGTTGTTGTTACAGGATTTTTTTTTAATACCAGTATAATAGTTTCACTCTACAATAGTGAAGATGGGAAGACAGTTGCTAATAAACATAAAACCGGTCATATAATGGCATTACAATGGATTTTTTATTTGAGACTCCAGGATGGGGTAAATTTGTTACCCCAGCAAATAGCTGGTTACATGGAATTGACTTTATATAATAGGGAACATTTCTCTGAAAGAGAAGGCAACTTATATTGGTTAAAACACTAAACACCAACGTACTTCCTCTTTTTTGTTATTTATTCAAAAACGAAACAAATAAGAACATACCTATGTGGTGTCTAGACATCAGATCTTTCTAGTAAACCATCCTTGAAGGTGTTATAATACAGCCCTGAAGCAATGAAAAGGCACAAATGAATTTTCAGCAGTGCATGGAAGATGTAAGTGGAATAGGACAGTTTATCTATCTTATCTGCAGTTATCTACCACTGGCATCACTGAACTAAGAAAATTGAGACCATTTGGTCATCTTGCTTGCCTTTTCAACACAAAAAGATAAATCTTAAATATTCATAGATGTATTTACATATTTGCCAACACAGTTCATTCTTCAGATTATAGTGCTATATTTGTTAAATGTCTAAATGACCTTACGGGGAAAAAAAAAATAGGTAGCAGTAGCAGCAGGGAAAGAGTAATTAAACAGGAAAAACTTCACTAGGATGGGTAGCACTAAACTTTGAAACTAGTCACCACTACAATTTGCAATCCTCTTTTGCTAGAGGTCCATTGTGGCCCCCTAAAAGAGGCTCCCAGAACCTGTGACTGTGACCTTGTTTGGAAAAATGTCTTTTCAGATACAGTTAAGCTAATGATCTCGAGAGGATATCGTCCTGGATAAGGGTGGAGCCTACGCCCAAAAACAAGATTACCTGAAAGAGAAAAGAAAGGGGGAAAACACACAGAGACACAGTCAGGGAGGCCACATGAAGATGGAGGCAGAGACAGGAGTGATGAGCCTGCAAGCCAAGGAATGCCAAGGGCTGCCAGCAGCCACGAGAAGCTGAGAGACACAGAGAACGAGTCCTCTGCCAGAGCCTCCAGAGGGAACTAACCTTGTCAACACCTTGATTTCGGACTTCTGGACTCCAGAACTGTGAGAGAATATATTTCTGTTGTTTTAAGCCATTCATCTTGTAGTAATTGGTTATGATAGCCATGGGAAGCTAACACAGTGTCCTTCAACAATCAAAGCAAAAAAGGGGACCTATTAGCACATGGAGTGCAAGGGAGGAAAGAATGACTGAGCTGTTTGAAAGTGCAGTGGGACGTCATGAGCAACCAGAACTCAGGTCCAAATTCTGCCAGAACTCTCCCTCTGTGTTAGTCTATTCTCACACTGCTAATGAAGACATACCTGAGACTGGCTAATTTACAAAGGAAAGAAGTTCAATTGACTCACAGTTCTGCAGGGCTGCAGGGGGGGACTCAGGAAACTTACAATCATGACGAAAGTGGAAGCAAACACATCCTTCTTCATGTGGCAGCAAGAAGTGCCAAGCCAAAGGCGGAAAAGCCCCTTATAAAACCATCAGGTTTCATGAGAACTCACTCACTATCACGAGCACAGCAGCATGGGGGTAACTGCCCCCACGATTCAATTATCTCCCACCAGGTCCCTACCAAGACACGTGGAGATTATGGGTATTACAATTCAAAATGAGATTTGGGTGGGGACACAGCCAAACCGTATCAGTCTCTTTCCTCTCTGCTTCACTGTCTGTCATTGAAAACTGGCATTCTTCACTTGGCAGCAAACATTGCTGCTAACATCGTTTGAGTTTTTTATTGTATGGCTTCAATCATCTCAGACATACTAACTTGCTTTCATATTTCCAAATTATCTAAAAGAATCTTACTTTCCTAATTTGGGTCATGTCTCACCCTGAACTAACCAACAGAGGCTAAGCTGCCAGGATCTTATAAAAGATGACAGCTCCTAAGGAAACCACTTGAATGGGTGGAGGTGCTGGGAACCCAGGTGTCCATCACATGGGGTCTTTTCTGTCTGTGTTACAATAGCCATTTTTTTAAGGACAACAGTGTGGCATTTGCAAACACATTTGTTTTGTGGACAAGATGTGCAAGTGAATCTGAGCTCTACCGTTTACTGGAAGTGTGACATTAGCAAGTCACTTGGCCTTTCTGAGCTTTCTTATCTTGTAAAAAATGAGGATAGATTGTTTGATAAACACTCTACACCTAGAAGGATCTCAATAATGTTTGTTAATAATGGTCATAGAAGTATGGAACTTAAATGGACCTTAAAGACAGACAAGGTTAATCATCTTATTTTTGCAGATGAGATTTCAGAATTTAAGTTGGTGAGAAAACCAGGGCAAGAATTTAGGTTACTTAACTACCAGATTAGTGTTTCTTTGTTATTTTATATGATCTTCCCCCATCCCTGTGGATATAAAATAAGGTCTCATCCGAAAGGTGTTATTCAACTAAAGAAAAAGCAGCTTTCTTAGAACAGACACTGATATTAGGCTTTAGATTAGATATTAACACAGGGATAAAGGTGTCAAAAAAGAAAGACCAAAGAGTTGTGTTGGGAGTTAAAACGTGAAGGACCCAGTCAAGTGCCTGCAAAATCTTGCCATTTTTGAGCCTATAAACAGTAATTATTTTGAGACAGCATTCACACAAATAAACCATGACGGGTTCAGACCCCTCTAATTATTAAGCCATCTTGTTTACATCCCTCTGTCCTGTGTTTCTTTTCCTTTGGCTATC
Source organism: Hylobates moloch (assembly GCF_009828535.3). NCBI lineage: Eukaryota > Metazoa > Chordata > Mammalia > Primates > Hylobatidae > Hylobates > Hylobates moloch. The sequence continues at coordinate 94,871,459 of NW_026652286.1, read as the reverse complement.
CTTATTATATAAATAAAAACAGTTAGAAAGAGCCTATTTGCCTCAGTTTGACAATGAGAAAATCAAGAGAAAGGTTTTTCCTTCTTTGGGCCAAGCTTTAGTGCTTGTAAGAACAATTGCTAATATGTCTAGTGACTATAGTTCTGCTCATTTTTATGCTTATAAAAGCCTGATGCTGAATGCCTATGTTTTAAAGTTTTTATAAGATCAACTTTGCTTTCAGATAACCATCCTTCCTCCACCTCACAAAAACTCACAAGCTGCAACCCTTCTGATGTCCACTCCCACACAAACCAGCTTCAGGCCTTTTTCAAGGTAAAGTGCCATATTTATTGTAGCATTTATGAACTTCCTAATCGCCTAACATGTGTAAAACTGCACTAGTGTTTTTATTAGGCTCCTACCTATTTTTATGTGTCACTGATGAAGTGTTTGAATGTTTTGCCCAGTCTCATTTTTGTGCTAAACCTTATGATGTGACTTTTATTGCATGATTTTATGTGGCAGTGGTGATTTTTAGGAATGCATATTTCATATTACCATAGAATTGACTGTATCTTGTTGGGATATGGGTTATATAAGCAAATTCAATAGCCAAATATAATCATACTGTAACCCCTAAAATCTGCATTTTGCAACAGGTAAATGATAACTCAATAATAATTAAATCAACATTAATAATTTCTTTCTGCTTAAGGTTTACATCTTAACTGTATATTGGCCCAGGATTGCTTATGCATTTCATTTTACTTCTCAGTGAGTAGCAAACTACTCACCATTCCCTGGATGCACCAAGTTCTCTTATGGCTCTTAGAACTCAACATTACTTTTGTTTATTAAATTCTCACTTTCCATCTTTGCCAGATTAATTTCTACTAATCATTTAGACTTTGGTTAAAATATCACTTCTTTCAGGAAGTCTTCCTGGCATTTATTTCTTCCTCAGTTTGGTTAAATGCCTCTTATACGTGCTCTCACAGCATTTTGTGCTTAGCTTTATCATAGTTTTTGCTACATTTGGAAGGAATTATTTGTCATTGCTTTTAGATCCCAACTTTCAAGTTAAGAGCTGTGCATTTTAATCCCAAATCTCCATGCCTAGGTCAGTACTGGCATGAAACAGACTCACAGAGTAATATTATCTGAAAATTATCTAAATAAATTAATGAAGATACTATTTCTTGAACTAGTTTATTAGTTTCCTACTTCTAATTAACAAAAATGAGCACAAGTTTGTGGATTAAAACAACAGAAACTATCTTACAGTTCTGGAGGTCAGAATTCTGACATGGATCTCACTGGGCTAAAATCAAGCTGTTGGCATGGCTGCATTGCTTCTGGAAACTCAAGTGAGAAATTCATTTTCTTGCGCTTTTCAGCTTCTAGAGGCCACACATTGTTCAGAATTAATAGATCATATAAGTGTAAATTTATTTTCAGCTCTCAGTTCTTGTCTGGTGGAAGAAGGTGGGTTATCTGAAATGAGACAGAGTAACACCAGATGAGGTTGTGTTTGACCCATAATACAAGGGTGGATGCGGGTGAACTGAGCAGCTGGTAGATGTTTGAGGTGTGTTTGTGTGGTTCATTAATCTATTTGTTCATCTTTACACCAATACCACACTTTTCCAATTTCTATACTTTTTTTGTTTTTATGATATTGTAAATGGTATGTTTATAGTTTCATTTTTCAAGTTTTGATTGCTAGTATGTAGTAAAGCAATTGACTTTTGTATGTAGACATTGTATTCTGCGATAATACTAAATCAGCTTATTAGGATTTTTTAAAAGACTCATTAGAATTTTCTATATATTATGTCACCAGTAATTCAAAAGAGTTTTGCTCTTTTCTTTTCGGTCCTTATGCATTTTGTTTATTTATACTGTCTTATTTTACTGGCTGGGGACCTCTAGTACAAGGATGAGTAAGAGTGCTAAGAATGGACATCCTTGCTTTGTTTCCTAAGGGAAAAGCATTCAGTATTTTATAATTAAATATAATATTATTTCTATTTGTAAAAAATAAGTGGACTTTATCAGATTGAGAAAATTTTCTTCTATATCTAATTTTCTGGTGGTTACTATTATTGTTACTGCTATCATTGTAGTTGGCTGTTGAATTTCATCAAATGCTTTTTCTTCAACTAATGAGATAATCAAGTGATTTTTCATTATTTTATCCTGCCAATATGTTTAATAACATTCATTTTATTTTGAGTGTTAAAACAGCTTTGGATTTCTGGTATAATCCCACTAGGTCATGATGTATTAGCCTTTTTATGTATTGCTGGATTTGGGCTGATCATATTTTCTTGAGGACTTCTGTATCTGTGTTATTGAAATGTATTAATCTGTAATTTTCTTTTTTTGTAATGTATGTGAATGGCTTGGTATCAAGTTAACACTGGCCTCATAAAATGAATTGGGAAGTGTTCCTTTCTTTTATATTTTTGAAAGAGTTTAAATACAGTTTGTATTATTTCTTTCTTAATTGTTTGATAGGCTTTACCAGTGAAGCCGTCTAAGTTTGGAGTTTTCTTGTGGAAAGGTTTTAAAATTATGAATAAATTTGTTAATAGATATAGGGCTATTCTGATTTTTTATTTCTTCTTGTGTTAAGTTTAATAATTTGTATTCTTCAAGAGATTTGTTCTTTTAATGTAAATTGCCAAATTTTTACTCACAAAGTTGTTAATAGTATTCACTTACTGTGTTTCTGGTTTGAGTAATCTATAATAATCTATAATAATATTTCCTTTTTCATTTGTAATATTGATAATTTATATTTTCTCTTTTTTTCTTAATGAGTATAGCTAGGAGGTATCAATTTTATTAATCTTTTTAGAGAATTAACTTTTTTTAGTTTTTCTATTATTTGTCAATTTTCTATTTAAGAAATATCTGCTCTTATCCTTATTATTTCCCTCCTCATTTTTACTTTGGGTTGATTTATCCTTTCTGCTTTAACTCATCTTACAAATTTTGATATGTCATATTTTTTATTTCATTTAGTTCAACATATTTTCTAATTTTCTTTTAATTTTGTATCTGACCTATGTCTTAGTAAGCATTTTAATTAATTTCCAGATATTGAAAGATTTTTCAAATACATTTTGCAATTGATTCTTAATTTAATCCTGTTGTGGTCAGAGAACTTTCTCTAAATGATTTAAATTATTTTAAACATGTCTTATGGCCTAGCACAAGGTTTATCTTGGTGAATGTTTTATGAACACTTGAAAAGAATGTAGATTTTCTGATTGTTGGGAATAGTGTTTTATAAACATACTTAGAATTGTGTTTGTTGATAGGATGATTCGAACCTTCTATATGGTTATTGATTTTACATCTAGTTATTCTGTCAACTGAGATAAGAGTGTTAAAACCTCCAACTATAATTTTGAATTTGTCTATTTCTCTTTTTTGTTCTATTTATTTATGCTTTATGAATTTTGATGCTCTGTTGTTAGATGCATGCACTGTTATGATTACTGTGGCTTCTTTATAATTTGACACTTTTGTCATTATGAAATATCCCTCTTTATTTCTGGTAAAAATAGTTTTCCTGAAGTCTGCTTTGTCTAATATAATTAGAGCTACTCCATCCTTCTTAGAATTAGTGTTTTCATAGTATACCTTTCTCCAATCATTTTCATTTCTAAGCTAAGTATGTCTTTACATTATATGTGAGTCTCTTGTAAATAGCGCATATTTGGCGATGCTTTTTAATAAGGTCTCACACTTTCACCTTTTAGTAAAATATTTGGTTCATTTACATTTAATGTATTTATTAAAATAGTTGGACTAAAGACTTCCATACTGCTGTTTGTTTTATATTTTTCCCATATGTATTTTATTGTTTTTACCCTCTTTTCTGACTAATTTTAGATTATTTCTTACTATTCCATTTTACATCTCCTATTGGTTATATATATATATATATATATATCACTGTATTTTTTAATGTTATTTTTAATGGTTGTTATAGGACTTAGCATATGGATCTTTTACTTATCATAGTCTGCCTTCCATTGATACTAGCCCACTGTTTGTAAAACACAAGGAAATTAAAAGTTTCCCCTCCTGTACTTTTTTTCTATTTTTGTCACACATTTAACTTCTACATATTTAAAGAAACCTCACAATTCATTGGTATTATTTTTTCTTTAAACAATGAATTATCTTTCAAAAAATTAAAAAACAAAAACATATTATATATTTACCTATATAGTGGCTATTCCAAGTGCTTTTTATTCCTTTATGAACTGAATTTCCATCTGAAATTATTTTCCTTCAACCTTAAAAGTTTCCTTTGACATTTCTTGTAACACAGGCCAGCTGGTGACAAATTTTTAGTTCTTTTATTAATTGTTTTGGTCAAAAAAATGTATCATGAAGACTCAGGCACTAAAATATGTCAAAATTTTCTAGCTAATATTCAAAGAAAGCTGTCTAATATCCAATCATGTGTAATTTTACTGAGAAAAATAAATGAAGAAAGCAGAAAAAAAGTAGTTTTATTTTCTCTTCATTTTGGAGTAGTAGTTTTCACTGGATATTGATTGTTGACAGTTTCCTTCTAGCACTTAAAAATTGTCCTTCTATTGTCTTTTCACCTGCATTGTTTTTAATGAGAAGTCAGTAGTTTTTCTTATGATTGTTTTTGCTGTGTGTAATGTGTCTATTTTCTCTGTCTTCTTTTAATAGTTTTCTTACTATTACTGACTTTCAGCTAATGAGTGATGATATGCTTTGGAGTTATTTTCTACAGATTTATCCTTCTTGGAATTTATTAAGCTTTTTTGGATCTCTGAGTGTATAGTTTTTATCAAATCTAGCAAATCTTCAACCACCATCATTTCAAACATTTTTCTGCTCTCCTCCTCTTGTCTCTCCCTCTAGTATGCCAATTCCATGCATGTAATTAGATATTGTCCCAGGTCATTGAGGTTCAGTTAATTTTTTTCCGTCCACTTAACTCTCTGCTTCAGTTTGACTCATTTCTATTTTTCTGTTCACATTCATTGATCTTTTCTTTTGCTGTTAAACTCGTCCAGGGAAATTTTCATTTCATGTATTTTTTAGAGGGGAGAACAAAGTTCTATGATTTGTTTTTTATTCTTCTATTTTATTGCATTATTTTATTTTATTTTATTTTGCGAGATGACATCTTGCTACGTTGACTAGGTGGGTCTAAAACTCCTGGCCTCAAGTGATCCTCCCAGTTTGGCTTCCCAAAGTGCTGAAATTATAGGTGTGAGCCACCACACCCAGCTGAGGATTTTTTTTTCTTTTATGTTCTTTTATAAAATTTCCATTCTCTATTCTATTTCTCTACTTGTTTCCTCACTTTATTCACATTTCCCTTTAAATCTTTAACATAGTAATAGTAGTTGTTTTAAAGTTATTTTCTATTAATTCCATTATCTCTTTCTTTTCTGAGTTTGTTTCTATTCTTCTGCTGTGGTCTTTATACATCAAGTAATTCCTGATTTTGTGCTGAACGTTATAGTTCCTATGGTGTCTGATTTTAGTCTCCTTCTTAATAGAGTGTTTTGTTCCAGAAAGCAGTTAAATTAAACCATCTTGATTCTTTTGAGCCTTAGTAAAATTTTGTTAGAATAGGCCTAGAGTAGCCTTTACTCTAGGGATAAATTTGTCCTTCTAAGGCATGGCCTTTCTGGACTCTCTACTAAGCACTGTGGGTGTTTAGAGAGGTCTCTGCTCTCTAATTGGTGGGAACTTAAATGTCTCTCGGCCTGTGCAGGCTATAGTACTTGTTCTATTCACAGCTCCTCAGTAGTTTTTCTTCCTCTAGTAGCTGTCTTTGCTCAGTAGTTTTTCTATGCTGGACCTCACGTTTTCTTGGCCTGCCCATGTAAAGCTATGTTTCCAGTCAAACACTCAAGGGTCCTCAATATAGATTTCTGAAGCTCCTGCTCTGTACAGCTCCCTTTTATTTGGACCCTGACTCATACGTTCTAGCAAATACTGGAGCTCCAAATTCTGTTCTTTTTCCTCTTAGCCCAAAAAAATGACCACTGTGCTCTGGGTTTCCTCTTCTTCCACTGCAGTTCAGAAAATGCCTCCAAACAGAAAGCCAGGGAGATTGTTGAGCTAACTTTTTTTAGTTTTCTTCACACAGTAATCATTATTTTGCATTGCCTATTGTACGACATCTTAAAATGGTATTTCATGTACTTTGTCCAATTTTATAGTTATTTATGACAGGAAAATTAGTTGCGTATCAGTTACTCTGTCATCATTGGTAAGCAGGTATTTTAATGCAAACCATTTTAGTTGTCAAGTTCTTTGAAGAATAGGTCTGGATGCTTTTCTTCATAATCAGAGATACCACCTTAATAATTGCACTCCAGTAAGTTTTTTGTACATATGTAAGTTAGTTTTAATGTATGTGTATAAATGTGTGTGTGTAGAACATAATGAAGTTTCAGTAATCACATGAGGTAGCAGTCATTTACTTTTATGCATGCAAGTTCCTTGTCAATTTCATGTTTTATGTCAGTATTCCTAGTTTGGATCTTACTTAGCCCTGTGAGAACTGTAGCTAGAAGAACCAAAATGAAAGCATACTTTGTCTATTTTCCTTTAATTCTAAACTACATTACTTTTTAGAGTGTTATTCACCCAAGGTAAAGAATAATTCTGTTGGTGAGAGAGCTAACTAGAGTCAATTATACTGTATTAGACTTGGCAGACTTTACATGAACTGCAATGTAAAAGTAGGTTTGTTTGTTCTCCGTATTCGTATAGTTGATTCAGAAAGAACATTGTTCACAGTATTTGTGAGATGTCAAATGTACTGTTCAAGTCAATGGAACAAAAATGGGTCTATGATTCACATGTAGTTTTATTCAAATAGTAAAAATTTATGTGCATTAACTTGTAAACAAAAATGTGTTCATAAATTTAAGCCAAATTTTATCTGGTACTATTTTGAACTTGATTTCTATAGTACAGATACACATAGCAGTTTTCCTTAAGAGTTCCTCTAGTGTACATTGTAATTAGGCTTTGTATATGTGGAGTCCCTAGTAACATCCTGGTAGACGTGATCAAAACCAAGGCTGCAAATGTATAGACTTCTGTGATAATATAAATACAAATATTTATTGGGTGTCATTTATGTTTCTACTCCCTCAACAGATGCATTTTGAATACCAGGTACTGTGTTAGGTGCTGGAAAAAAACATGATTTTAGGTACATTGTAGAATGTGTTTTAGAGAAAGCCTATGTCTTATCGAGATGTAAATATAAATAACTATTTTCACTATTTACACACTGCATAAACCAAGAATTTGAAAACTCATCTTCCTAACCTCCTATTTCAGGAACACAAAGCCATCAGTCATCCCCCACACACAAAAAAATCACCTAGCCAATGAGAATTTCCTCTTTCAAAAAATTAAAGCAGCATTGGTAGTAGTCATTACTATGTTTTATACCTGCTAACCTTAAGATCAATCTCAGCTGCAAGTGAACGCTGTGGGTTAGGTTTCTTCTTTTTTTAACTTGTGGTTCTTTTTTGTTTGTTTTATTTGATTTTGTTTTTAGGTCATAATTTCCTTGGCCTAAGTAAAGGATGAAGGAGTTTGCTACTTGGGAATCTTTTTACTTAATGCTACATGGAATCAGTCTCAGTTTCTACATAGCTTCTAAGAATTATTGTTAAGAGCTAAGTTAATTTTCTATTGTAGTGGTAATGTATTACATCATATACAATAGAAGATCTCTCAGTGATAGTCTACAGGATTTCTCATCAGATGCATCTGTTAATTAGTTAATTTTTCTAAGGCATTTTCAAAATTGAAGAAAGAAGATAATTCATTTTTAGCAGCATTGGAGTCTCTTTCTTCATGCAGACTGGAAGTATACTTTGAATCATAGTCATAGATTTTATTGCAGCCAGCACTTGAAGCTTGTATGAGAAGCAAGTGCAGATCAATTTTTGTTATTCTCATCTAAAATTACATAAAGCCCGAGTTGTACTCTGGAGATTAACTAGCTTTATCAATAGCAAATGTCTTCCTTCACCTGAGATTAGCGAGAATTCAGACTTGGTCAAGCTACTTTTATATCTGTTCTGCATGGCACTTTCGATAGACAGCATCTTATCAAAAAATATAGATGTGTCCTTGGTATTTAACATTTTTGATGAGAAATTGCATCCAGACATTTTAAATATAAAAACTGTAAGTGTATTAAAAATAACAACTATAGATATGCTATGTATTGCATATTCTTTTCTTTCTCCTGAAATAAATCTTTGATATCTGAGGATGTGTGTATGTAATTAAAAACGGCTACAGACACACAAACACACACACACACACACAGACACACACACACAAATATAAATCTAAGGATTTTAAAATTCTGTTAAGGTTTGTTTTACCCATGAAGCTTCAAATGTCCAAGCTATGTCATATCAAAATGAAAGAAATGCAACTTATCAAAAAGTAATAGGTTTTAGTAATCAATTTCATTCATGAAATTTTATTTGGTTGATTTTTTTACAATATGACCAATTGTTTTGACATGATATAGACATTTTGAAAAAATGTGTTTGCTTGTAATTGTTAAATGATTAACTTTGTATGTAACATATATTAATTTTGTATTTTAAAAAATTCTGGATTCTTAAAAGTTGTTATTTATCCAGCTCCAGCATAAGAACTTTATTTGAAATCAGCTATAGCAGAATGATGCCACACAATTCTTTAGTCTTGAAAGGACAGCTAACAACAGAATTATTTCATTTTAGTGCAAGCAGGAGAGTTTCTCAGAGACAGATGGAGTTCCGTAGAGACTCTCAATGGGTAAGGTCTACTTAGGAATTTAAAAATAAAAATAACAAAAGGGATATTTTCTTCAGAATAACTGAGAAAAATAAAGCTACTTTCTATGAAATCAAAGGAAAGAGCAGGTTAAAAAACATACTAACATAGGATTCTTAATCAGATTTTGTTTAAAAACTACCTGAGCTGAGCATTGTGAGACAGTCACACTAAAGTTATTCATAAACACACAAAAAAGGTACACTTTCTGTGTTTTATTCATATTTCATTTGTTTAATATTTTAGTGTTTTTAAAATATCAATGATTTTGATAATGTTTTAATTTTAAAATAATATTACATATGTTAAATTATATACTAACCTATTTAGTATCTTCAGTCTACTTGGAAACTATGAACAAGAAAATGTGGTTGTTTTAGGGCCCCTTCACTTTAATCTTCAACTTGTGATGAATGTTGTCCAAGTATACTCATAATTTTTTATTTAACCACTATCATACAAATAGTATCTTTAAGCAATAGTTTTTTTAAAAAATTTTACTTATTTTATTTTTAGGAGCTTTCCAATAGTGTTAAAGAAGTAATGACTGTCATTAGTATTTGTGGATCTTCATGTATGGTGGAGGGTAACTAGTTATCCTGATTTGCCTGGGCCTGAAAAGTTTCCTGGAATATGAGGCTTGCAGAGCTAAAATGGGAAGAGTCCCAGGCAAATCAGGACAGGTAATCCCCCTAAATGACAGACACTGACTTAAGTGACTAATACAAGTACCGCTAACATTTATTGAAGTCTTAAATGTCAGGCATGGGGCTAAGCACATTGGGTCTTTTTTTTTATTATTATACCTTAAGTTTTAGGGTACATGTGCGCAACGTGCAGGTTTGTTACATATGTTTACATGTGCCATGTTGTTGTGCTGCGCCCATTAACTCGTCATTTAACATTAGGTATATCTCCTAATGCTATCCCTCCCCGCTACCCCCACCCCACAACAGGCCCTGGTGTGTGATATTCCCCTTCCTGTGTCCATGTGTTCTCATTGTTCAATTCCCACCTATGAGTGAGAACATGCGGTGTTTGGTTTTTGGTCCTTGCGATAGTTTGCTGAGAATGATGATTTCCAGCTTCATCCATATCCCTACAAAGGACATGAACTCATCATTTTTTATGGCTGCATAGTATTCCACGGTATATATGTGCCACATTTTCTTAATCCAGTCTATCATTATTGGACATTTAGGTTGGTTCCAAGTCTTTGCTATTGTGAATAGTGGTGCAATAAACATACATGTGCATGTGTCTTTATAGCAGCATGATTTATAATCCTTTGGGTGTATACCCAGTAATGGGATGGCTGGGTCAAATGGTATTTCTAGTTCTAGATCCCTGAGGAATCGCCACACCATCTTCCACAATGGTTGAACTAGTTTACAGTCCCACCAACAGTGTACAAGGGTTCCTATTTCTCCACCTCCTCTCCAGCACCTGTTGTTCCTGACTTTTTAATGATCGGCATTCTAACTGGTGTGAGATGGTATCTCATTGTGGTTTTGATTTGCATTTCTCTGATGGCCAGTGATGATGAGCATTTTTTCATGTGTCTTTTGGCTGCATAAATGTCTTCTTTTGAGAAGTGTCTGTTCATATCCTTCGCCCAATTTTTGATGGGGTTGTTTGTTTTTTTCTTGTAAATTTGTTGGAGTTCATTGTAGATTCTTGATATTAGCCCTTTGTCAGATGAGTAGACTGCAAAAATTTTCTCCCATTCTGTAGGTTGCCTGTTCACTCTGATGGTAGTTTCTTTTGCTGTGCAGAAGCTCTTTAGTTTAATTAGATCCCATTTGTCAATTTTGGCTTTTGTTGCCATTGCTTTTGATGTTTTAGACATGAAATCCTTGCCCATGCCTATGTCCTGAATGGTATTGCCTAGATTTTCTTCTAGGGTTTTTATGGTTTTAGGTCTAACATTCAAGTCTTTAATCCATCCTGAATTAATTTTTGTATAAGGTGTAAGGAAGGGATCCAGTTTCAGCTTTCTACGTATGGCTAGCCAGTTTTCCCAGCACCATTTATTAAATAGGGAATCCTTTCCCCATTTCTTGTTTTTGTCAGGTTTGTCAACCATCAGATAGTTGTAGATATGCGGCATTATTTCTGAGAGCTCTGTTCTATTCCATTGGTCTATATCTCTCTTTTGGTACCAGTATTGGTTACTGTAGCCTTGTAGTATAGTTTGAAGTCAGGTAGCATTATGCCTCCAGCTTTGTTCTTTTGGCTTAGGATTGACTTGGCAATGTGGGCTCTTTTTTGGTTCCGTATGAACTTTTAAGTAGTCTTTTCCAATTCTGTGAAGAAAGTCATTGGTAGCTTGATGGGGATAGCATTGAGTCCATAAATTACCTTGGGTAGTATGGACATTTTCATGATATTGATTCTTCCTACCCATGAGCATGGAATGTTCTTTTATTTAATCCTCATGACAGTTCTTTGAGGTAGGTGCTAAATTTCATCTCATTTTGTAGATGAGGAAACTGAGTCACAGTCAATTGTAAAACATAGGTTTGATTAACACATGCACATTGAATATACCAGAATATATGTTCTTCTAAACCAGTATTTCTTCTTATGTCTTAGTATGACTTAAACAATATTGTTTTATAGTAGGCTTAATAAGGGATTAGACTTTAAATGTAGACTTTAAAGGGAACTGTTTCAGATATCTACAATGAAAACTATAAAACACTGATTTAAGGAATCACACAAAAAAATTTAAGAAGAAAAAATTTAAGAAATACCCCCAAAATTTAAGAAGACACACAAAAAATTGAAAGAGATTTTATTTTCATAGATTGAAATAATCAATATTATTAAAATATCCATACTACACAAAGCAATCTACAAATTTAATGTAATCTCTATCAAAATATAAATAACATTCTTCACATAAATAGAAAAAAAATTCTAAAATTTATATGGAACCACAAAAGACCCAGAATAGTCACAGCTATCCTAAGCAGAAAGAATAAAACTGGAGGAATCACATTACCTGACTTTAAATTATACTACAGAGCTATAGTAACTAAAACACCATGGTACTGGCTTAAAACTAACACATAGATCAGTGGAACAACATAGAGGATGCAGAGATAACTGCATACATCTACAGTGAACTTCTTTTTGACAAAGGTGCCAAGAACATACATTGGGGAGGGGACAGTCTCTTCAGTAAATGGTGCTGGGAAAACTGGATATCTATATGCAAAAGAATGAAACTAGAACTCTTTCTCTTGCCATATGCAAAAATCAAATCAAAATGGATTAAAGACTTAAATATAAGACTTCAAACTATGAAACTACTAAAATAAAACACTGGGAAAACTCTCCAGGACAATGGACTGTGCAAAGATTTCTTGAATAGTACCCCCACAAACACAAGCAACCAAAGCAAAAATGGACAAATGAGACCACATCACATTAAAAGGCTCCTGCACAGCACAGGAAAATATCAACAAAGTGAAGAGACAATCCACAGAATGGGAGAAAATACTTGCAAACTACCCATCTGACCAAGAATTAGTAACCAGAATATATAAAGAGCTCAAACAGCCCTATCGAAAAAAAATCGAATGACATGATTAAAAAATGGACAAAAGATTTGAATAGACATTTCTCCAAAGAAGACATAAAAATGGCAAACAGGCATATAAAAATTTGTTCAACATCATAATCATCAGAGAAATGCAAATCAAAACTACAATTAGATATCATCTCACCTCAGTTAAAATTACTTATATCCAAAAGACAGGCAATAACAAATGCTGGTGAGGATGTGGAGAAAAGGGAACCCTCACCCACTACTGGTAGGAATGTAAATTAGTACAATCACAGTTTGGAGGTTCCTCAAAAAACTGAAAATAGAGCTCCATTATAATCCAGCAATCCCACTGCTGGGTGTATACCCCAAAGAAAGAAAATTAATATATTGTTCTGATATCTGCACTTCTATGTTTATTGCAGCACTATTCATAATAGCCAAGATTTGGAAGCAACCTAAGTGTCCATCAACCAGTGAATGGATAAAGAAAATGTGGTACATATACATGATGGAGTACTATTCAGCCATGTAAAAGAATGAGATCTTGTTACTTGCAACAACATGGTTGGAACTAAAGATCATTAATGTTAAGTGAAATAAGCCTGCACAGAAAGGCAAACTTTGCATATTCTCACTTATTTGTGGGTGTTAAAAATTAAAACAATTGAACCCATGGAGATAGAGAGTAGAAGGATGGTTACCAGAGGCTGGGAAAGGTAGTGGGAAGAGAGTGTGTGTGTGTGTGTGTGTGTGTGTGTGTGTTTGGGGAATGGGGGCAAGTGGGGAGGATTAATAGGTACAAAAAATAGTTAGAAAGAATGAGTAAGAACTAGTATTTGCTAGCACAACAGGGTAACTATAGTCAAATATAATTTAATAGTACATTTTAAAATAACTGAAAGAATATAATTGGATTGTCTGTAACACAAAGGATAAATGTTTGAGGTGATGGATACCCCATTTACCATGATGTGATTATTATGCATTGCATGCCTGTTTCAAAACATCTCATGTAACCCATAAATATATATACACCTATTATGTACCCATAAAAATTGAAATTAATAAGAGACTTGTTTTAGCATACAGGAGGATCATCCATTGGAACAATGTACCATAACTTTGGTGAAACCGACTCTGTTCTTATAGTATTAAGTCGAACAGAGATGAAAAAAAAAACAGCTGTTTTTAGGAACTTGAGGGCAATTCACCTTGGTGTAGGAAAGTCAAATTTATTTCTAATATTTACTTTGAACATAAGAGACAGAAAAAACCTAAACCATACATTTTACTGGGTTCACTGTGCTTCACTTTTTTTAGGGCTATGAGAGAGGACTTCATGTAGTTGAGGCATGAAGGAAAAGGGGGGATTTGGTGTGCTCTGTGAGAGAGGAGTGAGTCTGGAGAGAAGAATGGCCGGAAGTCACTGAAACAGCTGCATGGGCTGGAGTAAGGGTCATGAAAGCAGCAAATGCTCCTTCAGTGTCTTGCAAGATCCAATAGTCTGAATGTGGTGGTCTGGGGTTCCTCTTCTCTCTCACCTGCCTGTAAGCCTTAGCAGAATCTGATGCTTGAGCATAATATCTAAAAAGTATTATGACTATTATCGTGTGGCTACATGTTAACTCAGTTAAATACTGAATTGGGTGGCAGGATTGACAAGGAAAGTTTTGAGATCCATACAAGGAACAGGGTTTTTCCCAGTCAGGCCTGATAGGAAGTTTGACTCACACTTTTGTAGGTGGGGTTCTCTGCCATGGCTGTCAGATAAGTACAAAGACAAAGAAACAAACTTGGAGAAACACAGGGATGTATTTATCTGTCACCTCTATTCCTTCAAGCCAATTTGACGTTCAAATACTCAAATGCAGATTGTCAGCATTTTTCAAATGAACTACAACAAAGAAGAAATGAATGAATGGACAATGAAATGTGGTATATACATACAATGGAATACCATTCAGCCTTAAAAGGAAGGAAATTCTGACATATGCTACAACATGCATGAATCTTGAAGACATTATGCTAAGTGAAATAAGCCAGTTACGAAAAAGACAAATGCTATATGAGTCCACTTACAGGAGGTACTTACAGTGGTCAAATTCACAAAGACAGAAGGTACAAAGGTGGGTTCCAGGGACCGGGGATGGAAGGAATGGGGAGTTAGTGTTTCATGGGGATTGAGTTTCAGTTTTGCAAAATGAAAAGAGTTGTGGAGATGAATGGTGGTGATGGTTGCACAACAATGGGAATGTACTTAATGCTACCGAACCATACACTCAAAAGTGGTTAAGATGATACACTTTATGCTATGCATATTTTACCACAATTTTGTTTTTTTTTGTTTGTTTGTTTTTTATTTGAGACGAAGTCTCTCTCTTGTCCCCCACGCTGGAGTGCAATGGCGCGATCTCGGCTCACTGCAACTTTTGCCTCCCAGGTTCAAGTGATTCTCCTGCCTCAACCTCCCGAGTAGCTGGGATTACAGGCGTCTGCACCATGCCCGGCTAATTTTTGTATTTTTAATAGAAACAGGATTTCACCATGTTGGCCAGGCTGGTCTTGAACTCTTGACCTCGTGATCTGCCTGCCTCGGCCTCCCAAAGTGCTGGAATTACAGGCGTGAGGCACCGTGCATGGCCCAAATTTTTTTTTTTTTTTTTAATAAGAGAAGAGGCCGGGCATGGTGGGTGGCTCACCTCTGTAATCCCACCACTTTGGGAGGCTGAGGTGGATGGATTACTTGAGGTCAAGGGTTTGAGACGAGCCTGGCCAACATCGTGAAACCCCATCGGTACTAAAGATACAAAAATTAGCTAGGCGTGCTGGCAGGCACCTGTAATCCCAGCTACTCAGGAGGCTGAGACAGGAGAATTGCTTGAACCCAGGGGCAGAAATTGCAGTGAACCGAGATTGTGCCACTGCACTCCAGCCTGGGTGACAGAGCGAGACCCCATCTCGAAAAAAAATAAAATAAAATAAATAAATAAGAGAAGAAAAGAACCCTTAGGCTTTTCTATGTGCACAATTTCCCTCACCATCTAAACAGCCCTTCTATTTTTGTTTTTGCTCTGATAACAGCTCTTACTAAATAGTTAAACAAGTCCTTGATATGACTTGTTCAGGTTTTTCTTCTGTAAAATGGGAATAATCTTTCTTATTATGCAAGTGCTTCTTTTGAGGTATAATTGGACCTTCTCTTAAACATCAGCTGAATAAGACTCATCTCTTCTCTTCTTTATCTGCTTCCACACTCAAAAAATAAAGACGGAAAATTTAATCACAAAGCCAGAATGTGTTACAAGAAGTGCTGCTATGAGTTAGATTTTTCCTGCAGTACTTAGGGCCGATGGAAAGTGACTGCAGGACTGAGATGGATTTACCAGGAAACTACACTGAAACTCATGATATACGCGTCACCAATGATCAGGACATCTTACTAAACTAGTGGCTTTCATGCCCTGCGGAAAGGCCTGGGAAAGTTGTGATTTCCCCAGAATTACTGACTTCACTTCTCAGATACCTTTTACAAAATCCCATGTATGGTAAAGTCTTTGTACCCATATCCCAAACCGTGTCCTTATTTGAGAATCAATCACTGAGGCAATGAGTAGAGGCACCAAGGCAGAGTGTTGAAGAACTCTGAAGCCAGAAAGACTTAGTTATGAATCCCTGCTCTGTCATTCACCAGCTACGGGTCCTTGTCCATGTTACTAAATCTGTTACAGCTTAATGTTTAAAACTTAATGGGGGCCGGGCACGGTGGCTCATGCTTGTAATCCCAGCACTTTGGGAGGCCGAGGCGGGCGGATCACGAGGTCAGGAGATCGAGACCACGGTGAAACCCCATCTCTACTAAAAATACAAAAAATTAGCCCGGCATGGTGGCGGGCGCCTGTAGTCCCAGCTACTCGGAGAGGCTGAGGCAGGAGAATGGCGTGAACCCGGGAGGTGGAGCTTGCAGTGAGCCGAGATCGCGCCACTGCACTCCAGCCTGGGCGACAGAGCGAGACTCCGTCTCAAAAATAAAATAAATAAAATAATAAAATAATAAAATAAAATAAAATTTAATGGTACCAGATCCCAAATAAAAACCTTCCTCTTGGTGGGAACGCAAATTAGTACAGCCATTGTGGAAAACAATATGGAGATTCCTCAGAAAATTAAACATAAAACTACTCTATGATCCAGCATTTTTGCTTATAGATATATATCCAAAGGAAGTGAAATCAGTAAGTCAAAGAGATAGCTACACTCACATGTTTATTGCAGCATTATTCACAATAGTCAGGCTATGGCATCAACTTAAGTATCCATTAATGGACGAATGGATAAAGAAAATGTGGTACATATACACAACGGAATACTATTCAACCTTTAAAAATAAGGAGATTCGGTCATTTGTAACAATGTGAATGAACCTGGAGAGCATAATGCTAAGTGAAATAATCCAGCCACGGAAAGACAAATACCACATGTGCTCATTTATATATGGAACCTAGAAGAGTTGAAGTCATAGATGCAGAGAATAGAAATGATGGTAACCAGGGACTGGGGTGGGAGGTGTTAAAAAAATCTTACTCTGTATCTATAATTTGGACTTTTTTTGTTTTTATTAATGACTCTTAAACATATAAAATCCCCCACTGTATTTTTGGTCTATCTCTCCAGTTCCCTGATACTGTTTTATTCCTTAATTCTTTCCTCATCTTTAAAAAGAACTGTTTGTTTTACTTTTCTTTACCTCTTAGAAAACGTCACCAAAGGTTGTTATGAATCACAGCAGTCTGGCTGGAGAATTGGTCAACATAAAAGTTCCAAATATAATTTATCCCTGGGTGATGTTGTTTGTGAATTATTCATACAATCTGATTAGGAACTTGAGAGCATTTGTAGTCAAATAACAACTTTTCTCCAAATGACGCACAGCACATCCGAGACAGAGCACAGTGATCTCAATTGCCAGACGAGAAACCGAGGCCCAGGAATGCAGAGGGCTTCACCAACGTTGAAAGAGAACCGTGGAACAAAACGTCAAAATGTTTCTACCAGGGCTTAAGACTAAGTAGTGAATCCCCACCTCGTCCCTCTCCTCCTCCTATTTCCTGTAGGATAAATTATTTTAAAGAGAAACACACAGGTGAAAGGAAAACACGCTCTTTGTGGACATGTGGCTAAACCAGATGTCCTAGAAACAGCATTCAAGCTCAGATACAGCAATAACAGCAGAAACCAAATGTGAACTAAAGCCAGTACCTAATCTGCTCTTCTTAACCTGGCATCCAAGGCCTTTCATGAGCCAGCCTCGACCTGGTTTGCCAGCCTTGGCTTGCCCACCGAATTCCCAACTGGAAACTGAAACCCTAAGTAACATTCATACTAAACTCTCTCCAAACTCCCAGCATTTCCACCCTTCTTCTTTTCCTGCCTTACTTATCCTTCCATCTTTGACCTGAGCATCAATGCCACTAGGAGTACTTCCCAGCCTTCTTCCACCCCTCCTTGGGGTTAGATTCCCCTCCCCTGTGTTCCCAGAGTATACTGTGCATATTCCTGTCATTAGTATCTCATACTGTATTAACATTACCTGCTCCCTTGTGGCCCCTTCCCACCACACTGGGAGCTCCTTTAGAGGAAAGACTGTAGCTTGAGTGCTTGGCACACATTAGTTCTTCAATAAATGCATGCTAAGAGAATCAGTATTGTCCAGGTCTCCAAAGAAAAATAACTCTTTGGCCAGGGGAGGTGGTTCACACCTGTAATCCCAGCACTTTGGGAGGCCGAGGTGGGTGGATTGTCTGAGGTCAGGAGTTCGAGACAAACCTGGCCAACATAGTGAAACCCTGTCTCTACTAAAAATACAAAAAATTAGTGGGGCGTGGTGGTGGCCACCTGTAATCCCAGATACTCGGGAGGTTGAGGCAGGAGAATCGCTTGAACCCGGGAGGTAGAGGTTGCAGTGAGCCGAGATCACGCCATTGCACTCCAGCCAGGGCAACGAGAGTGAAACTCCATCTCAAAAAAAAAAAAAAAAAAGAAAAGAAAAAGAAAAAGAACTCTTTGCTTGATTTCTTTTTCTTTTACTAACAGGTAATGAGCTTTGCCCTTGCATGTAGTAAGGCTATGATCTAGCAGACTTGTTCTATGGAATCAGTATGGCTTACCTTAGTAAAAAAAAAAAAAGAATAATAGATTGTTGGACTTGAAAGGACGTTCAAAAGTCATTTATTTTTTACCCCCATCAGCCCCATTGTGAATTTCCTAGAAATTTGAAAAGATTTTAGTAATTAAAGGCCACAAAAGGTAGCAGTCAGCATTAGAAATAAGGACGTGTTAAGCTTAAACAGACTCAAATGGCATGTTCAGATAAGTTTGGTTTTCAAGAATCAAGAACGAAGCTCCCAACTTGTCACCCCTTCCTGTTGAGACATGCGAGTACATAGAAAGTCATGTAATTCATAAGCCTATGATTCATTTACTCTCCATTCATCAGACTGCTGAGTGTCATAAATGTGTTTGATGCCTATTTAAGCTTCCTTTTCTTGACAAGGAAGTTTGTTTTTGGGAGATAACTCATGTACTAAAATCTAGTGACTTACAGGGAAATTCCAAAGCAGACAAGTCAGAGAGGCATGTAAGCTGGTCCCAAAACCTTTTTCCAATATTGGTTAATAATTTAGGAGCTTTGAGGGGAGTAATAGTCTATAGATGACATGGGCTGCTAGTTAATGGACTGAATTACCCAAGAGATCAATGAGCGACACTAGAACTTTGAAGGTTTCCCCAATTCTCCATACAGTCTTGGTTGGCTTCAGATTTATGGCATGAGACTAAAGTGTGTAAAAATGGCCCAAGGATTTTAGAAAGAAAAACACTCAAGTAAAATAGTGGTCATTTTGAAAAGTAGTAAGAATGAATCAATTCAAATCATAAATTGCATTATTGCCTATGCGAAAATCCCATACTAAACCTTTTATTTCCTCTTCTAATTTTTGAATTGTGGTAAAATACACATAACATAAAATTTATCACCTTTACTATTTTTAAATGTATAGTTCAGTTGTACTAAATACATTCATAATGTGCAAACATCACCACCATTCATCTCTATAACTCTTTTTGATGCCAATCTTTTTTTTTTAAAAAAAAGAGTTTTTGTGTGTGTGTGTGTGTGATTTTTTTTTTTTTTTTTGAAACTGAGTCTCACTCTGTCGCCCAGGCTGGAGTGCAGTGGTGCGATCTCAGCTCACTGCAATCTCTGCCTCCCAGGTTCAAGCCATTCTCCTGCCTCAGCCTTCCGAGCAGCTGGGATTACAGGCGAGTGCCACCACACCCAGCTAATTTTTGTGTTTTTAGTAAAGACGGGGTTTCAAATCTTTTAATGTTCTGAAATGACCCTGTACAAGGTAGGGTTGAGGTCTTTCTTTTTATTTCTCTCTATGATAGAGTTCAAGATTAAGAATGCTAAAGTCAGATCTTCAAACGAGAGCATCAGTCAGAAGTTGATGTCAGATTACTAGCTATGACTGAAAAAAACAAATCAAAACAAAACCAACCAAATATCATCATCTAGGAAAAGGCTGTTACTTTAAAATAACTGTGATGTCCAGAACTGAGGTCTGACTCAGGCTTGACTAAGTCAGGAGCGGCAGCGGTCAGACTGATGCTGAAGAGACATCTTAGTTTGCTTGAGCTGCTGTCACAAAATGCCTGAGAGAAGGTAATTTGTAAATAACAGAAATTTATTTCTCACAGTTCTGCAGACTAAGAAGTCCAAGATCAGGCACCACAGGCTTGCTGTCTGGTGAGGTCCTGCTGCCTTGAACGCTGCATCCTTTGCAGAGGACAAACACCGTTTCTTCACAACGCAGAAGGGGTAGAAAGGAAAAAAGAGCCTAGCTAATTTCCTCTAGCCTTTTTATAAAGGTGTTAATCCCATTCATGAAGACAGAGCTCTCATGACCTAATTACCTCCTGAAGGTCCCACTTCTTAATAATGCCACCTTAGGGCTTAAGTTCCAACATAGGAATTTTGGAGGGGACACATCCAAACATTCAACCATAGCAGGAGAGAAAGCACTGTAGCTCATAATAGACTGAACCCAAGGAAAATCAGTAGATTGAGATGAGTTCGAAATTACAACTTGGGATCTCTAGAAACCTAAGAACCCTTCTAATTCTTGAATTACTGCATTCCTGCTTCATGGTGCTCCAACATCTGCTTGAACACTTCTGTATATACAAAACTCTTTGCTTCCTCAGCTTACCCATTATACAGATGGCTCTGACTGTTAGAAGGTTTCTCCTTGTATTGGACCAATATTTATCTGTGTGTTTCTTCCAGCCATGCTTCCTTTTAAAGATATGCACAATAAGTGAAATTCTTTTATCCCACATAACTCGGTGAGTTCGGGGACCCATCTGTGGAGATTTCCATGATTGATGATTCTCTCTAGGTGAAAGCTTCCTGGATCTTTCTACTTCTCCTCATAAAATATAGCTTCTGATACCTCCACTGTCTTGATTGTTTTCCTCTGAAAATCCTTCTGTTTGTCGCTTCATCCTTTAAAGGTGTTAATTAAATAAATGTACAGGCCTCTTCCTGCTCAGATCTTGAAAAATTCGTGGTGGAGTCACATTATTTTTTAAATGAACGTGGACAAATTTTCTTCTATTTCCCAAGCTCTCTCCCTCGTAGCCAACGAATGTGATTTTTCTGTGCTTATCAAATCTAAGTGGCATGTTTGTCAGCATTTGTTTACTAGAAAATTCCATTCTCATTATTTTCTAATTCTTATGGGCTGTTGAGTGAAAGATCTTGCCTTAGACCACATTTAAATCATGACATCAAGTGCAGCCATACAATTCAAGGACAAATAAACCCCAAATAAAAATAAGAAAAAAGGAGACTCTGTATATCATTCGAAAGCAAAATGAAACATCGTTTTTTTATGTGAGTGTAAGTGGAAGTTGACAGAAAATTCAGGATAGGATTAGTGAAGGGGGAAAAGCACTTATTGATTTATTGTTTCACAGAGAAAGCCAGATTGGGTATGTCTGGACCTTGGGTATATACACACACAGAATTAATCAAGAAGAGAATGTACAACTGCATCAATATGTTTTTATTTTTATGGTTATTTATTGAGCTTTATTTGTCTATGCAATAGAGAACAGTCCATAGGCTCCATGGAAAGGTTTGTATGATATATACTGTAGCAGAAAACAGATGGTCATCTGATATCAATAACTGTGTTTAAACAAAGCGGAATTGCTATTAGTGATACCATCAATGATGATGTATTTGGAAAGCGTGGTAAAGGGACTTTCACCCCCTTGGAATATTTTTTCTTTCAGTGTTTGTGATTGTCTACACAACATTGAAAACATCTGCATGTAAACCAAAGCTTTCGGCCCATCATCTGCATGGCCGGCATATGCAATGCCAAACAACTGAGCACTGAGAAAGAAAAATGCAACTGGCTAAATTATTTAGACCAATACAACCAGATCTGAATAATTATTCAAAGGGTTGATTAGTATGGACACCTCGCTGTATCTAGACACAAAATAGAAAATCTAATTCAAGTCACTCTGATCTGTTAAGATCTTACCTGGTTCCTGGTTACTTACAAGAGTACAGTTTGGATGCCTTAATGACATTGCCTGTCATCCCAGCCTCATCTGCAGCTTCTCTTCACTTTATAAACTTGACAATCCAATCATACAGACTATGCACCAATTTAAGAGCCCTTGATGCTTTTTCATGTTTTCAAGCATGTCTTGACTTCTTTGCATTCTACCTGGTATTTTTCTTCCAATTTTTCTGTCTGATAAACTTCTAATCTTCGTATCCATTTTTAAAACCATGCTCAAATACAAACTCCTTGGGGGAAGTCGTTGCTGACTTCTCTATACTAAATTAGTTGTTTCTTCCACTACACTCCAATAGGGCACCTCATGAAAGTTACCATCACACTTTGCATGGGGATCTTTTGTCTGCAGTTGTCTCTTTCTTACTGGACTATGAATACAGTAGGAGACATGCCTTTTTAATCTTTGAGTCCTCTGTACCTAGAATACCGGCTAACTCATAATTGGCATTCCACAGGTTATATTTGAACTAACTGCAGTTTGAACTTCTTCATTGATAGATTTCTATCTAAACAATTTTGGGTTCTTGTTCAACAATTCACTAGAGCTATACAAATGATAGCTAAAGGAATAAATCTCAATTCAATATTGATTGGATTGCATAAATTGAAATAACGTGTTCAATCAACTTTAATTCATTGACTGCATATTTTGCATTTCATGTCTTTTTTCAACTGCATGGAAGACACATTTTTATGGTATTTGAATTATTATTCACAAAATGCGCTTTAATATATTTATAGTTGTGATATGTGGCTTATGAGGATGCCTGAACTCTCTAGGAATTTTCCAGATCTCCTACAATGCATGATGCTAAAAAAATACAGCTAATGTTAAATACCTAGTAACCTTCACAGAAGCTATGTTCATAGCATGAAAAGGTATAAAAGGATTATAGTATGTCCTATTCACCTATTCAATTCCAGGCACTGGAGAATTTTCATCATGTCTTTTTTGCTTTATATTCAAATATTTGGTAAGAAAAAGAAATTTCCCGTTATCATTTTATGTGTAATATTAACTTGAGAAATGTACATGCTTTTATATCTGTAATATATATATTACATATTTTTATGTATAGTTCTTTTGGGTGTGTATATAGATAGATACATATAGATATATATTTACACACACACATAAACATATACATATGCATTTATAGTTAGTGAAACAGAAACAAATAAAACCTAAAGGGAAAACCACTTCATTCCCCCAATCTCACCCACATGCCAAATAATTTTCACTTTTTCACCAAAACTGTCAGTATAAAATGGACACTGTGGAACGAAGGGCAGTACAGACATACTTTCACCAGGCTTAAGGGTATGAGATAATGAAACTAGCTCCTGGGATAAGCATATTTATTGGGTTTGTTATGTATCAAATGTAACAAAAGTAGAGGATCTGAAGAACGCCCTGTGTGGTTCTTTTCACACCCTTTGATCACACAATTCCTCTTTAATTCAGATGCAGTAGAGCTTAAGTGGCTTCATTGATGTGTTAAGTGTGGAATGATTTTTGTATAAAATAAAAAAGGCTCCATTATGTGTCCAGAAAAGCCTGTGTGTGCTTGTTTATTGAGACAGGAAGTCGGTTTCCCACACAGAACAACAGTTCTGCGATGCTGAAGCATTGTGTCTGAAAGAAGAGTAAAGGAAACTTAATTTTCTACCTGGCAGAAATCGGCTTCTGGAGGAAGGGACAGACAATGCGATTGGACTTCAGCTGAATGAGAGGGCTTGATTGATTTTCAGAAAATGTGCCGTGTACAGGGAGGTTGCTCAGAATACTTTTGTTAGGCAAACGCACTTTTCATAGTTGGAGCCTGTTTTTGTACCTGGCTTAAAGTGATGCCTTCCAGTGAATACTTGCCACCCCTCTGAAGTCAGGTGGGGAAAAAAGAAATGCTCTCCCAGAATTGTTCCCTCCTAGATACTGTCTCCAGGTTATTGTTTTGTTATATTTTTCCATTAAGTCGGCTGCCATTTGCTTTTTTTTTTTTTTTTTTTTTTTTTTTTTAGCTTGCTTGGAGAATACTTCTGAGACTTTCCAAGATGAAGTTTATAAATAGTTTAAATATTGAGGCATGGATATAGTTCCTATCTGTTAGAAGTGAATCTTGACCTTGTAAATCCATGGAATAAACCCTATGTTGTGGCCACATGATGAAGAGAAATAAGATGAGAAGCCATATCAATCTCACACTCAAAAGACCAGGCTTTTTTCTTTATACCATGCTGCCTTAAATTATTAATACACAAAGTAGCAAAATTCCAGCCATTCTTCCCATCGCTTATGGAATCCCATGTCCGCTCTCCTGGTTATTGTCATTGTCATCTTCCTCTTCATCCTCTTTATGAACTGTCTGAAGATTGATGCTTCCTAGTTGGGAATAGTTCATAGAGAGTATGTTACATTATTGTTCTACTCAGCAATTTTATAATCTGAAACAGACAATAGTGAAGTGGACCTAAATAAGAAGAATATATAGAGAATAGTGGCCAGGCACAGTCGCTCACGCTTGTAATCCCAGCCCTATGGGAGGCGGAGACAGGGAGATCACAAGGTCATGAGATCGAGACAATCCTGGCCAACATGGTGAAAATATAGTAGATATTTTTGTATCTACTAAAAATACAAAAACCTAGCAGGGCATTGTGGCATGCGCCTATAGTCCCAGCTACTTGGGAGACTGAGGCAGGAGAATCACTTGAACCCGGGAGGCAGAGGTTGCAGTGAGCTGAGATCATGCCACTGCACTCCAGCCTGGGTGTCAGAGCGAGACTGCATCTCAAAAAAAGAAAAGAAAAGAAAAGAAAAGGAAAAAAGAAAAGAAAGAATGTATAGATAATAGGATGAGCTCAGGGAATTTTTCCATTGATAACATTTATCTTACTAATATCTCAGAGTTAAGTCGATTTTCAGGGTGAAGACCTCAGTAAAGAATATAGTGGTTTCACATCCAAGAAAAATTTTGTTAGGCTATGGACACTGTGTGGAGGTGACAGGATTAGAACTGCTATTGGATTGAGGCTTGGTGAGAGTGGATGATCCAGGCAGATTCACATCTCCTCAGCCAATTGCTTAATTTTTCCCCATAGAGTGATTCCTTTTCTGCCCACCTTCCTTACTATTTTTCCAACTTAATATTAATGCAACTTCTACTTCACCTTCCCATCATGCATTGGTGATTTTTTTCCTTAAAATTGATGTCATAATATCCTTTTGATCATTATAAACTTGTTTATAAAAGAATTTCACAGTCAAAGAATTCGACGGAGGGGATAAGTATTGAGACAGGATGAGGAATATTCTTTGAGAAGGTCCCAGACTAATGGTTCAATCACGAAGTTTCTTCTCCTTGGCATGCAGAATGAATTGTTCATTCTTGACTCCTTTATTAGCCTATCCTATTTTATCCCAACTCAGAGTAGCTTAGCCATAGCTGTTATCCTAGGTATTTAATGCTCCTTCTTCATGCATGTCTCACATTCCTCTCATGCATTTCTCATTAAGTCGTCTTTCACCCCCTCCAACTGTTTGTGTAATGCTTGGTATGTGACTGTTGCCGTGTAATAATAGGCCCTAAGTCATGTGACTTTAATTTGTAAGGTCAGACACCATTTTTCCTGCAGAGAATTCATTTTTGTCCTAAAGCTAACTCTTTTACCTCACTATGCTACTGTTTCTGATAACCAAAGATAAAAACTGAACTTTAAAAATCTCTCTTCACCTGTGTTTATATATAAAAAAAAATACTGGACCTTTATCTCCAAAGTCAACAACCCAATGAAAAGATGGTCATATCAGGAATCCATAAGCTGGATTCTGATCCTGGTATTGTAATTGACTTGTCACAGCTCCAGTCCAGTTGCTTCAGCTCCCTGATCTTCAATTTATTTATCAGAAAATTGTCCTTCCTCTCTCTCTTTTGCCTCCTTCCCTCCTTCTTCCCATCTTTCCCTTCTTCTTTCCTCTTTCTTTCCTCCCTCTCTTCCTTCCCTCCTTTTTTCCTTCTTTTTTTGACAGAGTGCAAGAAATTCTACCCCCCAAATATGGCACCTTGGCATGCTGAGTATTTTAAGCTGAAGGAAACAAAGAAATCCACAGAAGCAGAAAGGTCTTTCTGACCTCTCTTGAAGACCCTCATGTGACAGGTGTCCTGCCCTACATCCAGAGAGAAGGAATGTTCCACAGACAGACTAAGAAGAATCTGAAGAATCAGGCCTTACTAAGTGCACTCCAGGTAATCTTTAAGTCATACCCCCTTTTTGTCCAATCATGCCTCTGCATTCATCATCAAACCTAAGCATAAAAATACAGTTTCTCCTGGGTCTTAGGGTCTTCGTTTTTGAAGACTTGTGTCACATAAAACAAGAATTAAATACGTTTGTTATGCTTTTCTGTTGATAATCTGTCTTTTGTTATAAAGGTATCAGCCATCAACCTTGTGATGGATAAAGCAAGATATTATTTTTTCTCCTCTATACTTTCTTTCTTTTTTCCTTTCTTCCTTTTTCTTTCTTCCTTTCTTCCCTTTTCTTTCTCTCTGTTCCTCCCTTCCTTTCTTCCTGCCTCCTCTTTTCCAAACTTTCTCCCTTTTCCTTTCTTCCCTTTAATTTACATTTACTAAACTTCTCCATTCTCAAGGAGAGAGCAACAAACAAATACAAATTTTGTCAATGAAAAATAAATTAATTTTTAAAAATGAAACATTAAAATAACAGCACAAGGCTATTGTAGTTAAATGAACAAATAAAAAGGAATAAACTTTGTATGCATTTGTAGAGCACTATATAAAACTATGATATTATTGTTATGGGAGAATGAAATTCCTAGAGAGATCCGATGATGTAGAGATTAAAAACTTGGGCTTTGAGATTACTAGAGAAACCTGAGTTTCAACTCTACTAGCTGAGTGACCATGGGCACATTACTTAAGTTTCCAAGTCTAAATTTCCTTAGCAGTGAAATACAGTGTGCTAATAAAAGTATGTAACTCAAAGGGCTGTTGCAAAGATTGAATGACATTTTATACGTAAGATGCTAAGCACAAATGCCTAACATATAATAAATGCTAAAAATGATAGCTATTATTATTCTTATCATTGTTTGTTAGGTAAGGCAGAGTAACTTACGCTGTTGTCATTTTTGTTATGTAAAATAACAATAGTAATCTCAGAGGAAGCAAAGGTTGGTGGGGTTGGGGGAATCAGGACTTCTCCTGAGAACTGTCCATTTCCTCTAGAGAAAGGAATTCATGGAAGGAGAGATGGGACTATACCTAGTAGAAGCACAATAGGGTGGTGGTTAAGGCTGACCCTCTCACTTGCTGATCGCCAACCTCTTCTATCACCTTCTGAAGACCTTTTTATCAGTTCCTTACTGAGTTTGTCCAGTATTACCTCTTAGAGTCCCTTGGCCAGAGGTTTCTCTTAGAAACATCAGCTGACGGCTTGAAAGTCTCGCTCTTTTTCCTCTATCTGTCAAAATTCTATTTATTCTTCATGGCCCGGTTTAAATATCAACTTTTCATGCGGCCTTTCTGGGCTGCCCTAAAATGCCATTCAGAACACCTACTCTGTGTTCCCACTGCACTCTTAGCAACCAGTAAAGCGCAATTGTGTTAGAGAGAGTGGGCAAATCCCTCTGTGCAATAGCGATAATAATCTGTCTCTCGTATTAGACCGCGAGCTCTTCGAGGGGAGGAACTGCACTGCCTTCAGCTTTGGATCCTCTGTCTTAGTCACTTGTGCCTCCTACCTTTTAAAACTAGCCAAATGAAATTGCATTGTTTGCATGGAATTGAATCCTATGAAGAAAAAAGCAATGGGTGTGATCTTCTAACTCTTTTAAGGTCTGGGCGGAGCTGACCTAGGAGTATACAGCCAAGGAAAGGGCTCAAGCGCTCTGACTTCCAGCTCAAATCCTTACCTTCATTATAAGCTCCCTCTGGATCCCAGAGGCCCTCCATGACTGAGGAGGTGGCTCTGGGTTCCTCAAAACTGAAGTTCAAGATAACTCACTTGCAATATTTGGATGAGTGCCTTGATGACATAGACTCTAGAGATCATGAGGCAATGAGAATGTTTCACTTAGCTTATTTTTTGCCTTGTGCTTATCAGGACATTCACATGGCTGGAGTTAGAAAAGGGTGTGGAACCTATATTTGGCTAAATGCAATGAAGAAATTCCTTGGCTAAAAAAGAAAACAATCTTTCCTTTCTTAAAAATTTAAGTTGATGTAAAAAAAAAATCTTTGCAGTGCAAGATAGAGTTTCTTTTTCCTTTTCTCTCTGTCTTGGGGACCTTATCTGATTTTAATCATTATTCAAATCATATGATTTGAAACAGCTGAAGCTTTTTTTTTTCCCTGGGGGAAAAAAAAAAGAAATCTTCAGTTGCAACTATTGCAGCTATCTACCTACTCTACTCCCCTCCTCCAGGGTAGCATGGGCTATCAAATGTAAATGTTGAGGATTATGAATTTTACCTTTAAAATGCTTCAATGCCCTGCAGAGTTTTCTCAGCATTTTTCAAGTCTTGTTAACCATAATACATCTAGTTCTTGATTATCTACAAAAAAGGGAAATGAACAGTGGCACAGATAATCCAAAACAGAAAAACAATCAAAATGTTTCTTATATTTTACTTTGGAATGCTTTGTATGGCTTTTGGGGGGTTCCAATTTTTCTTCCCAGTGATATTCTGCTCAGGAAAAAGTTAAAATGAGTTTGCATTCCCTAAGCCCGCACTGGGGGATGTGGCCCAGCCACATGCTGGGTGGCGGGGAGAAGGCAGCCCGAAAAATAAGGGAAAAGAATTCCACTGATAATCTAGAAGTGGAAATGCTCCTATGAATAACTAAGGACTGACCAGAATATAATTCAGTTTTATAAATTTGTGTGGACAATTTTTTGGTCCACATTAAAAAAAAATCTAGTTATCCTCTCTAGAAGAGTTAAAACTGGTATCAAAGAGAACTTTGGTATCAAAAATAAAAGACCTCAACGTTCTTTACTTCTCACAGCCCAGTGGCGCTGGCACTGTGTGAAGGAGTCAGGATCTGTTGCTGGGGCCAAGAGGACTCAGTTCTCAGCTAATGTGCTCCAGCTGCATCCTTCAACCTTCTGCAATTGAACATGTGTAGATTTATAAAATGCCAGGCTATGTACTACTGTCCCATCTACCATGGTAGTTACAATTATCATTCCTGTTTTACAGATGAGAAAACTAAGGCTCATACAGGCTCATTATTAATTTAAGTTCACAAAGCTACTCACTGTGAGCAGCTAACTTTGAGCTCAGGACTATCTCACTCAGTTTGGATAACTAAGTTAAGAGTCAGAAGTTAAGGGGTATCAAGCTTTTCATTATTTGAATGTTTTCCTGGTTTCCCCTCATTGTTCTTAGAAAGTAAATTCAATTAAATATTTATGAGCTCTGACTACTAGGTTGCTCATATGTACATACGTATAATATGTATGTGTGCGTGTGTATGTGTGTGTGTGTGTATATATATCATGATATTGTGTCACAAGAAAAAATCTAATAATATTTAGATATAATCTCTGCCCTCTGGAATTTTCAGTTTAAAATAGAAACCAGATGAATAGACTAGAATGAGAAACCACGTGACTATACAGTAAGGCAGAATGAGACAAGTAGATATAAAAAATGGCAGGGCAGGGTCAAATCACATCAGGATGGGAACAAAAAACAAGAGATTTCAGAAAGGCTAATGAATGACCGAATGGAAGTCAGTGGGCAATTGCAATTTCAATGTGCTGCGTGTGACGTGAGTAAGGAACCAAGTGCACACTGCTATTGAGATGGGCCTTAACAACTGGATACCATTTTGTTGACAGCTCTGATGTAGATGGGATGGAATTCCAAGTATTGGGAATACTTCTGGCAGGTAAAGTAAAGAGCACACCAGATGTGTTCAGAGAACCTCGAGTTGATCTGAAAAGAGAATCTGCTCAAGGAGAAAAAATGCAAGCGAAAATGAAAATAGTAACAACAAAAAAACAAAATAGCCTCATAATCTTGTCATAAAAAAATCGGAGCTAGGGACAGAAACGAGAAAGAGAAGAGAAGAGAGAAGGAAGCCATTTTTAAAACCCCTCATGTTTTCACATGTTTTAGAAAATTGAAATACTCACCTAGTAATTTGGTATAAAACGATGGGCACATTTTTCAATAATTCCAGTACTGGAAGGAGAGGAAAAGAATAGGTAACAAAAACAAATATATTAGTCCAAGGCCACCCTATTGTTCAAGTGGATCCCTAAAAACTCAGGGGTCCTAACTCCTACTCCAGTGATCAGCTACTAGCTAGGCCAGCTTTCGGGTATGACATTAGCAGCAAGGCCTAGCTTCTGGGAAGCCTCAGAGTAGCTTCTGGGAAGAAAGTAGGGATTCCAGGATGTTTACAAAATGTAACTCAAGTATTATGTGTCTTCAATTTGTTCTGGAAGTTTCCACACTCATCTTAGCTAAATCACATTCCTTTTCCCTTGCAGACTTTTCTGTCTGTCCTTGATTTCTTCTTCGACATCTTCTCTTCCCCCATTATCTTTTACTCTATCAAACCTGATTTTACCCCCGGTATAAAAATGCAAAAGCCATAGTTGTTGACTCCTACACACCCTTAGCATTTGCTGGGTCTTTGTCTCTTTAGACTCTGGAGCCTTAGATATCTCTAGGCCCCATCCTAGCTCCTATGAGCAATTTCACATCACTATGGATGTGACCTGTATGAAACTGGCTATGGTACTCTGGGTTTTCAATGAACAATTCTATTTCTCTTCCTGTAGTGGATGCTGTGGAGCACTACCTCCTTGAGGACCAAGGCACTCCAGCTGCCAGGAATATTGGCTGCTAACCTCACACAGCTGAGCCTTCCATGAAAATTGCTCTCTGCCAAAGAGAACTTCCTAGTCCAAGGTCATGTCTACTCTCCAGAGGTAACTTTTAACTAATGTCTGTCCAGAGCGTTTGCCACAATGTTAGACAACTGCAAACAGCTATCAGAGCTCCAGAGCACCCCAAGGGATCTGGGTAGCCCTTTCTTGTACATGCCCCACTGCCCAGCTTCTCCCTTTGCCCAGTCCTGCTTCCTTCACTCTGTGAGTATCATCCCTGAGAGCACCCCTGATAACTCCCTACATGCAAATCTCCACCTCAGAGTCAATTTCCAGGGAACAGTCTCAATACCCTATATTTATTGTGGCTTGTATGTTGTTACTGTTGTAACCTGCCTTGTAATGAAAGAAAAAAAATTACAGTCTTTGAAGGGGTCAGGGATCAAGGTTTTGGTAGCCTCTGTACAACAGAATTCATTGAGTCAGGCCTGTAGCCTAGTCCAGCCATTTTCTTACCTCTTGACCTTGTTAAGTAATGTATCATTCCTATGTACTGGTTTCCTCTGGTTCAAATGGATAATAACCTATATGATGGAGTGATGGGGGAGAAAAATGAACAGATGGTTAAACATCCCTAAAAGACCATTACGTACTGTGAAAAGACTTAAATTCTGTGGTGAAGTCTCTAAAATCTTAATCCCCATAGACTGAGATTCTACAGAGTCCACTTCCTTGGAAATAGTTTTGAAAATATCCTTTGCTTCACTTTCTGTGGATTATGCAACCACAGAATTCCTCCGGGGACTCAGCCACACCCCAAATCTTAGCCTAAATCACCGAGTTTGACACAGATTCATAAGAATTTGGCAAGCAGCTTACCCACATTTTCTATCAAATTGAATCCAAATGTTGCCTAGGTTGGATGAGAGTTCAGTCAAGAAAAGGAGGCCCAGGCCGATGGACTGCTAAATAGTGATATTCGAAACCCAAATGAGTTTGGCTTGGCTTTAAGACTAGGAGGAAAGCTTTGAACCATAGCATATGATATAAGCCCTGGTCCAACTCAAAACCCTTTTTACTTTTTTTGGTTGTTGTTTCAGAAATGCACTGACCCTCCACTCTAGAGGACACTATGCTCATTCCAAATGCTAAGGTTAGTCCTAGGAAACTGCAGGCGCCTGTAGGGTCAAAGTAGAGTGGGGAAGCTGGTTCTTATCACCTGTTCCTTTACTTCCCTCTAGAACAGAGCAAACTTCAACAAGATGGGGTGGGATAGTAGTGTTTGAAAGGACTGGAAGAACTACTAATTCAGGCTCCTGTGAAGAATCCAATCACCAGTGGGCTTTGTGTTGAGGCTGTGATTGAATTCTCCCTCTTTACAGAGAAGGTGTTGGCCTCCTGCTTCCTGTAATAGTGGCTATGACTAACTCATGTAGCAGGGGATACAATTATAAAACAGAGAAAGTTAGATTTTGCTGCTCACATAAGTTTTCTGTCACAACTTCTCCTTAATTATCCTTTTTATTTAACTTTTGTATTAGGTTTGGGGTACATACGCAGGTTTGTTATATAGGTAAACTCGTGTCATGGGAGTTTTTTGTACAGACTTTCATAATCTGTATTGTACCCAATAGTTATTTTGTTCTACTCCTCTCCCTGTACCCGCCCTCCCCGCTCAAGCAGGCCCCAATGTCTGTTGTTCCCTTCTTTGTGTTCATGAGTTCTCATCATGAATTTAGCTCCCAGTTATGAGTGAGAACATGCAGTATTTGGTTTTCTGTTGCTGTGTTAGTTTGCTAAGGAATAATAGCCTCCAGCTCCATCCATGTTCCTGCAAAAGATATTATCTCATTCTTAAATAATTATCCTTTTCCTTCTCCTTTTTCCCCTTCTCCTTTTCCCCCTTCTCCTTTTCCTCTACCTCTTCTTCTTCCTAATCTTCTTTTCCTTTCCTCCCTCCTCCTCCTCCCCCCAACCCTCTTTCAACCTCTTTTTCTCCCTAAGAACCTTCACACTCTCCACTGTCTTCAGGCCTCATCGATTGCTCCTCCAAAATCCCCCATTACACCAGCACCCCACCCCTGGGAAGACTTTCCCAAGCAGCATCACCCTCTCTCTACCCCCACCCTACACAATCATCTTCACCCCAACCCTCTCCACACTCTTGCACCTCCCATCACCACTAGGATTTGTCTCTCAGAGGTCTTGT
Organism: Hylobates moloch; assembly: GCF_009828535.3. NCBI lineage: Eukaryota > Metazoa > Chordata > Mammalia > Primates > Hylobatidae > Hylobates > Hylobates moloch. The sequence goes on along the minus strand of NW_026652286.1, from coordinate 94,838,314 downwards.
CTCCTAAGGCCCTAGCTGCCTAGATAAACCAATATGTTAATACACATGGGAAAACTCACGATAAAGCCAATATTAAAATATAGTATGTTTGAGTCTTGGCTTTGTCACTCCCAGGCCATATAACATTGGGTAAGAAGTTTAGACTTTTTAAACTTCCATTTCTTCACCTCTAAAATACAGCTAAGAAAGATTCAACATACAGGATCTCAGTTTACATTTAGCTTCCACTGAAAAACATCTCTTGATCTTCCAAAATAAGATTAAATGCCCCTTGTCTATGTTCCTATGTCATTCTCTCAATTCACTTGTCATAAACTTGTCACTTGCATCCTAATTCCCAGTATACTTCCTGATTCTTACTACAGACTCCTGAGGGCAAGACGTATGGTTGATCCGCCTTGAAGCCCAGTGGCTAACACAATGTCTAGCACGTAGCTGGTACTAAAATAAGGGCATTAAATGAATGGGCCACCTCTGGAAGCATTTATAAATAGTGGAAATTGTTTCTCCCAGATGGCATATTTATATTGGAACAGTGTCCTTTTTAAATCATGCCTTTGCTGGAGAAGAGACCATAATGGAAATATCAGGTGCAGGAAGATGTTTTGGTGTCACTCAAATAGCTCCATGTAGGTGGCCTCTTGCTCTCTCCAAACATCCAGCTGGCTCTGGGCCCGTGCACCTGAAGGGAGATATCTGAGACTCAGAACACTTCCTGTTTCATTTCAGTGACATCAACTTGGCTCCGTTTTCACCTCCAAGCTGGGATCAAATGTTCCCCAAGTGCAGAGAGTTAAGGAGAGATGTCTCATTCTCTCCTTTGACCTCCTCCCTTATTCCCCTCTTATTATGTTTTTCATAAAACTTGAATGAGATTCCCAGAGAAAAGCCGTGTCCTTTGGTCAGGCCAGCAGCCTCCCCAACTGTGGTCTCTGGCACGTCTCTAAAAAAGGTCAAAATGGGGATAGAAAGTTCTTGATGAAGTGCTTGAGCACTTACGTTAATGGGAGAAGAGATAAAGAGGGAAACACGGGGGGTGTGGGATGTGTGAGACTGCATGTTCACAGGGAAAAGTAATGTTGTGTAGAAAGCCTGCCACTGCTAATGAACCTGGTAAGAGGACAGGAAGGAAAGGGATTATTTCTGTTATGCCTTTTGGGAGACAATTTTCCATGTGTCTTACATTTTTACATCTAGCAGGTGCTGACAGTCCTTGTGCTGGGCTCTCTTTTTAAGGATGTTTCCATAGTGGAAACATATATGGAAAAACGGAGCTGGGCTGGAGCATAGGGCAGGTGCACTTAGGGTCCATTATGCAAGATTTGGGTTTTCTGTACTCAGGGCTTCTCTCTCATAAGCCACCCCACAGTATGTGCAGTTATCTCCTGGCTCTCTTCACATTGTTCTGTGGGAATTGGGGCTTGGAAGGTCAAAGCAAATATGCTAATACTCATATTGCTTGCTGTGCTGTGAGTAAAGTCCATTGCCTCTGACCCAGGAATCTTGTGTCTTCTGCCAGCATCCATGAATCTGTCAGGTTATCTTGTGAGCTTACAAGTAGTATAAAGTTTCAGCCCTTCACAGTTCTTGACCAAGCTCTGTTCTGTCTGCCTAAAGGCAGCCTGTGAAAGAATTCTGCCTTTACAGGTCTACGTGAGCCCTATCTCCTATGAGAAAAGGAGAAGAGGGAAGAGAGAAAAAGAGCACATAGTTACTGAGTGTCCCCTGTATGCCAAGCCATGCTGGGCTGAGCTGAGCTTCTCCTACATTATCTCATTTAATCCTCATAACACCCTAGGAGTAGATATCATCCTACCTCTTTCGTAGATGAAGAGTCCCAGGCCCAATAAAGTGAAGTGACTTGCCAAGATCACTTGCAGAGTGTGAGGTTTAAACCTAAGCCCATCTGTCAAGAGAGCTACTGATCTTTCTGTTATATCATTCTAGGAAGTCCTTTATTTTCTGCGTATTGAATAGATGACCAATCCAAGATAACAAGAGAGTTGCTAGCAAGTCTCAAATCATTTCCCTAACCACTCTGTTATCTGCTCTATGATTTTTCCCACTTATATCCCTGGACATATTCCTTAGCTTAATGAGCACTTCTTCATTTTTGTAGTCTTTTGCCTTTCCTTTTCTAGGACCCCAGCCTCCAGCCAATGTTACTCCTTTTGCTTAGCCTTGGACTTCTTGACTCTTGCTATTGCTCTAGGATTTTTTTTTGGAAGGGGGGGTCTATTCAGAAAGAAAGATGGGAGGCCCTTTCTCTGATATCACCATAGAATGAATAACACTGTCCAGACGTCACAGTTCTAAAGAATTCTTCTTTGGTTTTCAGATGTGACTGGAGTGATTTGCACCCAGATGCCTAGACTCGCCATCTGCTCAAAGACTGCTCAGAAAGCCCTCCCATGCATTCCCCCGCTGCATACCAGCCCACTCTGCCTGCAGCTGCTGTCTGCAGGACTTCATATCTGCGCCACACTGTTTAAAAGCTGTGCTTCAAGAAATCACAAAAACATTTTCCTGCACCTACTACACAGCCTAAGTGCGGCATAAGTTGACCTTGCTTGCTAAGAAATGGGGCAAGAAATGCTTTTTTGTGTGTGTCATGTCTGTTTGATTTTCAATTAAGGGAGGAAAGCATTAGGCAGATGGAATGTACATGTGAGGATGAGGAGACAGAAAACAAGTAGCGCTTTCCATCAAGATGGAGGGTTTTCTGGGGTCGCTGGCTCTTGAATGTCACTCCTGATTTCTCTTTCCAAGGCACTGTATCACCAGCCTACTGAGATTGTGTGGGAGCTTTCATGGGGGTTGTATTTCACTAATGAAAATAAATTTTGTGCATAATCTGAATGTTTATGTTTCTTTATAGAATAGACTTAGTTTAGCAATAAGTTAATAATACGGACGTAACTCTAATTCTCTGAGGAAAAAATTTGCTCCCCCACCTTCCATTCCTGCAACATCATCAAAGTACTCACAACAAGAATGAACCAATTAGCAACATTTACTAGCACTGCCTAGACTCAGTGTAAGCAAATTTTGAAATGAAAAGGAAAGCATAATGGGACATTCTTATGGTTTACATATTTGTCTCCTCCAAAACTCATGTTGAAATTTAGACTCCAATGTAGTACCATTGAGGGATGGGGCCTTTAAGAGGTAATTGGGTCATAAGGATCCTACCCTTATGAATGAATCAATCCATTCAGGAATTAATGGGTTGGTGGATTAGTGGATGAATAGGTTATCATGAGAGTGGGACTGGTGGCTTTACAAAAGAGGAAGAGAGACCTTAGCTAGCACTCAGCCCCCTTGCCATGTAATTTCCAGCACCACCTCAGGACTCTGCAGAGTCCCTGCCTCCGGCAAGAAGGTCCTCACTAGATGTGGTCCCCTGATCTTGGACTTAGCCTCCATAGCTGTAAGAAATAAATTTCCTTTCTTAATAAATTGCCCAGTTTTAAGTATTCTGTTACAAGCAATAGAAAATAGACTAGGACACACATAGACCTTGCTTTATGGAGTTCATAACTTTGCAGAGGAAGACAATGATTCATGAAAAAGAAATAACCTACATCAGACGGTAGGTGAAAAGACACACGTGAGCAGCACAAAGTGCTACCGAAGTTGTGAAAAAGCTATAATTAGTCTCCTAGTTACCAAGACTCTATATTGTGGAGTTATCTTCACACCCCAAACCTAATTCACTCCCACACAGGTTCCTTCAAAATGCCTTTTGCAGCCTCCTCTTTCTTTGTTCCATGCCTAATAGCATCACCTTACTTTAAGTCTTTATCAATTTATATTTAAATTGTTAAAACTTTTTACTTGTCTCCTTGCCACTGGCCACTTCCCACTGGAACTCATGTGGAGCAAAAATTAAACTTCCAAAAGCACCACTTCGATCCTTTTCCTTCCCTATTCAAACACTTCCCTGGATGCCAATTTCCAACTGAAATAAAGTCAAAACTTGAGGATTGGCATGAAAGAAGGATCCAGGTTTGTGCTGACCTGGGCTTGGTCCTAGGATGGTGGGAAAAAGAAAGAAAAAAATGAGCAAGTCAAGCAAGACTTGATGGTTGGAATACAGGAGCTGAGAGAAGGTAGCATTACCAAGAATTTTGAGCTTGAACCTAGAAGACTGGAAGATGAGCAAAAGGCAGAAATAGAGAAGTGCACATTTAGAAGATGTGTTGAGGTGAAAAGACTCAGGGCTTTTGCAATATCACCTACCACTGAGTATGCACTTAGAGGGACATAGGAGGGACAGCATAGATGCTTGCTGAGCAAATAAATAAAGGAATGAATGAATAAGCCTCCTATTTGCATTATGTCCATGGTTTCACTTTATAATAACCTTAGTTGGGGGTTCTTATTATTATCACAATTTTACTGATATCTAAACCAAGACTCAGAGAGGTTACACAATTCTCCCAATATCCTCCGGTAAATGAGAGGCAGTGCTGAGATGTGAAGCCAGGTCAGCTCGATGTTGCAGTCCATCTAGCACGTTTTGCCCTCTGGAAGCATCTAATTGTGCAGCACCTGGAGACGCGGAGCTGTGGGACACTTTTGCAAAAGGCGATTGTTTATCATCAAAGCTGCAGGAGACACTAGAGGAATGTTGCAGAGGACAAAAAAGTAGACATTCTGGACCTCAGCAATGGGAAGTTTTGGAGATAGAGGAAGCGGAACCCTTGAAGGGAATAGAAGAGAAGACCTAACAAAAGAAGAATCGTGGAACAAAAAGAGAAAGGAGATTTGTCAGCAAATATGTGATTAACAACATGAAAAGCTACAGAAATAGTCTTAACAGGAGCAGTGAGGCAGCCTGGTTTGAACGGAAGGAAAGAGCCTGGACCACAGCAGATAGGCTGTGTTAGAACCACCCTTCTGTTTGAAGCTTGAGCACAGAGGGGAGAAAAAGTAACTTTTTTTCACTTACTGCAAGGGACATGGTGGACGCTCCCATAATAAAAGACAGATTAACAAGAGAAAAGCATAACAAATTTATTTTAAAAGTTTTTTGTGGCCGGGCAAGGTGGCTCACGCCTGTAATCCCAGCACTGTGGGAGGCCGAGACGGGCGGATCACGAGGTCAGGAGATCGAGACCATCTTGGCTAACACGGTGAAACCCCGTTTCTACTAAAAATAGAAAAAATTAGCTGGGCGTGTCGGCGGGCGCCTGTAGTCCCAGCTACTCAGGAGGCTGAGGCAGGAGAATGGCGTGAACCCGGGAGGCGGAGCTTGCAGTGAGCTGAGATCGCGCCACTGCACTCCAACCTGGGGGACACAGCGAGACTCCGTCTCAAAAAAAAAAAAAAAAAGTTTTTTGTGACTCAGGAGGCTTCAGAAATTTAAAAAACCCAAAGATCCAGGGAAAACTTTGTATTTTTATGGTAAATCTGGTGAAAGAAGTGTGAAGAAATGTGATTGGACAACAGAAAGGGGCAGGGCCTGATGGTAATAAACTGTGGGGGGTGGGAGCGTGTTGCTCAGAGAGGCGTATTTGTTCAGACGCTTCTTGGCCTCTCCGTGCAGCGTTTCTTTCCTCCGGATACAGGGCAGTTCATCTCTCACATGAGGGTCTTACGATCTACTGGCAGGAAAGGTAAGACAGAGAATTCCTTTATGTTTGGCTCTCGCACAGAAATGTGGTGGAAGGTCAGAGAGACCTTGCTTCCTAGGCCCTCTGAATCTGCTTCAGCTCAAAGGGCTTTGGGGTAGTGTTTTCTGACCCCCAACAAGCAAGCTGCCTAAATGACTTGAAATTTATTATTTGTGTTTATCACATGGTGATAATATCCATTTGGCAGGATTAAATGTGATAATGCTATCATATAGCAAATAGCATCTAACATTTACAAGGCACCAGGCAACAGCCTAAGCCCTCAACACATACTATTTCACTTAATCCATACAACTCTGTTGGGTAGATTTTGTTGGAGTCAGCTTGTTTGCAGCTGAGGAGACACAGGTTCAGAGAATTTAAGTAATTTACTTAAGGTCACACAGCTTGTGAGTAGCAGGGCTGAAATTTAAACCCAACCATTCTGCTCCCAGAAGCTATGCTCTTCACCATCATGCTATGCTAAATTGTGTTAAACAAATTATCCATAAATATTATTGCCTTTCCTCTCAAGAACACGTGAGCTACATTAATTTTTTTAAAGTAGGTAGATTATAAATATTTAAACCAGAGGTGAACAAACAACAGTCCATAGTCCCCAAATCTGGCCTACCACCTGTTTTATTGTATGACCTGCAAGCTAAGAATGGTTTTCACATTTTTTAATGATTTAGAAAAATTAAAAAATACTGTTTTGAGACGCATGAAAATTATAGTGAAATTCAAATTTTAGTGTCCATAAATAAAGTTTTATTGAAACACATTCTTTTTTTTTTACATATTATTTATGCCATTTTTGCCCCATAAGAGCAAAACTGAATACTTGTCAGGGGAACTACAAAGTCTAAAATATTTAATATCTGGCCCTTTACAGAAAAACTTTACCAACCTCCTGATACAACCAAAAACTTTCTTTGGCTAATGGAAGACAAGCGATTTAAGGGCTTGAATTTCTCAGGAAATTCTTCACCCCTCCTGGCGCCCCATCCTCTCATATTCTCCACGGGCTGCACGCGCACCTGCACTTCATTAGAGAACGGTCATGGGGAGGAAATAAATCTCCGACAGAGTAGTTTGTTGCATTTCTTGGGTGGAGAAAGAAGGCAGGAGAAGGCTTGCTGGGTAGGGTGAAGGTGAGGCTTTCTTCTCAGTCCTGAATTACAGCCAGATGAGTGTTCCCCTGTTTCATCTCCAGAATTATAACTTTTAATAAGCATGGAAGTGCAGGAGCTCAGCACTGTGGAGGAGACATAATGGCCAAGTCACATCACAGGTGTCTTCTCTCTGGGGCTGATCCATGATCAGCAAAGCAACCAGCTCAGCCCCCTTCCCAGTGTCTATTTGCTTTCTCAGGCTTACGGTGACGAATTCACTGGGAAGTGGCAAAGCCTCGGGGGCTTTTGCACAGAGCCAGGAGCCAGTCGCTTGGGTTCTGTGTGGAGCTTTGTCAGCGACCTTCCAGCCTGTTGGTGGCAAGTCAATTGCTCTCTTTCTGCCTTACTTAGCATAATTAAACTGAAGATAGTTTACCAAAGTCAGTGTGTTCAGGCATCCAGCCTATAAGATATTAAGCAACAGAATGACAACAGCAAGGATGTGTAGGCTTTCTAAAATTTTCAAAATTTTTTTCTAAAATTGTGGCAAAATATATATAACCTAAAATTTACCATTTTAATCATCTTTAAGTGTACAGGTCTGTAGCACTAAATACATTCACAGTGTTGTGAAACCATCCATCTCCAGAACTATTTCATCTTGCAAAACTGAAACTCTGTATCGATTAAACACTCCCAATCACTCTCTCCTTCCAGTCTCTGGCAACCATCTTTCTGCTTTCGGTCTCTGAATTTGACTACTCTAGGTACCTCCTATAAGTGGAATCATACAGTATCTGTCCTTTTGTGACTGGCTCATGCCACTTAGTATGTCTTTGACATTCATCCATGTTGTAACATGTATCAGAATTTCCTTTTTTTTTTTTTTTTTTTTTTTTTTGAGACGGAGTCTCCCTCTGCTGTCCAGGCTGAAGTGCAGTGGCGCAATCTCAGCAAACTGCAACCTCAGCCTCCCAAGGTCAAGTGATTCTCCTGCCTCAGCCTTCCGAGTAGCTGGGATTACAGGGGCCCGCCACCACGCCCTGCTAATTTTTGTATTTTCGGTAGAGACGAAGTTTCACCATGTTAGTGAGGCTGGTCTCGAACTCCTAACCTCAAGTGATCCACCAGCCTCAGCCTCCCAAAGTGCTGGGATCACAGGCAAAAGCCACCACACCCAGCCGAATTTCCTTCTTTTTAAAGGCTGAATAATATTCCATTACGTATACATGCCACATTTTGTTTATTCATTCATCCATTGATGGACACATGGGTTGCTTCCATCTGTTGGCTGTTGTGAGTAATGCTGCTATGAACGTGAGTGTATGCGTGTCTGTTTGAGCCCCCGCTTTCAATTCTTTTGGGTATATGCCCAGGAGCAGAATTGTTTTATCATATGGTAATTCTATTTGTAATTTTTTGAGGAAGCTTCATACTGTTTTTGGTAGCGTTTCTGTGGAACATATAAGGCCAGGAGGAGTGGCAGCCTAGCTGAGTAGATAGGCGCCAGATCCTAGACTTTGAGCTTTATTAGGGATGTGATTAGAAGACTTTGCAAGTTTATCCCTTGGACCAGTCCTTAGTACATATAATTGTTTGTTGAATTGATTTTAATCTAGTACAACAATGATTTATGTTTCTTTTCTTCTCAGACTTTGGCTCCTCCTTTCTTTTTGTTTTCTGTTTTTGTTTTTACCACTTCGTTCTAATCTGACAATAGTGGTTTTCCTTTTATTTTTACTAGAGATACATCTCAGATATAGAAGAACATAAATAACGCTGGGCCATGAGTTTAGACAAAAACAAAACAGAAAGTGAACTCATCCAAGAAAATAATGAAGCTACCTACATAGGTTAGGCTCAGTTGCACTTCCAAATGTGTTTTAAATTAAGTCATCTCAACCGTGACTACAAGTTCAAAATATTCAAAGCAACCTTATTGGAATTGGAACAAGGCATATTTAGTTTCCTCTGAAGGATTTTTTTTAAGTGTAGTTAATAGCAGAGCTCTGAAATGTAAAAATACAGGAAAAGAAAGCCCATATGCAAATTACTCTCCTAGTAAATGGCATTAAAACTTGCCAACTTTCAGAAGTTGTGATCACTTGGTAAAATCTCACTTATACGAAAGTGCTTATGTAGCAACTGCATTTGTGTGAGTAAGGCCAATCAAGTGGAAGTGAGCGGAAGAATTTGGAGCAATCTAAACAAATATTCAGAGTCCATAGACTCAGATAGGTTTTGCCTTTATTTTACTCACAATATGTACAGGCAAACGTGGTTGCCTAGTTCCGCAAGAGGACAAAATAGAAGCAATAATTTACAAGCGAGTTGCAAAAAGAGAGTTGGCTAAAATCAGGCACAAGGGCTAAATCTGAAAAAAAAAAAAAAAAAAAATACTACTGAATTTATAAGGAGGAGATAGTAAAAACAGGAAAGATATGCAAACCCTAAAAGAAAACACTGGCACAGCATGAAGAGTATCCTTGAATTATTTGACCAGGAAATCGACTCTTTCCCATCTCAACAGCCTCCAGTGCATCTCCACAGGAAGGCGTAGAATCCAAATTGTTGCTCATAATGATTTCTTCCATCATTATGGTTATACCTTAAACAGTTGGGCCACAAAGTAGTAAAAATGAACTACTCTGGAAAATTCACATCTGCAGAGATAACTGGATCTTATGATGCCATGATGCCAGTTAAATGAGGTATCAGATCACAGTATCTAATCTTAGCATCATTTTGTTTGTTTGTTTGTTTGTTTGAGACTGAGTCTTGCTCTATTGCCCAGGCTGGAGCACACTGGCCTGATTTTGGCTCACTGCAACCTCCACCTCCTGGGTTCAAGTGATTCTTGTGCCTCAGCCTCCCGAGTAGCTGGGATTACAGGCACCTGCCACCAGACCCGACTAATCTTTGTACTTTTAGTAGAGACAGGGTTTCACCATGTTGGCCAGGCTGGTCTCGAACTCCTGACCTCAAGTGATCATCCTGCCTCGGCCTCCCAAAGTGCTGGGATTACAGGCATGAGTCACTGCACATGGCCCTTAGCATAATTTTATGTTTAATTATAGTAGTAACAAAACTTTATAGTTAGTTTATATAATTTTCCTGTATACTAAATATGATCTTAGGAAAGACTCAGTTTCCTTATCTGTCAAATGATGATGATAATAAAAGTACATCATAGATCTGTTGTGAGGAGAAAATGAGATGATGCATGGAAGGCACCCAGCATTTTACATAGCCTGTGTCTCCTAAACGTTAGATAGCATACAGTGCCACTGTATGATCACCACTGTCACCTCTGCCACGACCACACTGTTGTCTACTACTGTTGATCTTTATGACAACATTGCACCTGGGCTGCTATCCTCGCTCTATCATTTATGATCCATGTGACTTTGGGAAGTCAGAACTTCTTTCTGCTTCAGTTTTCTCGTCTGGAAAATAAAGACAATGCTATATAATATCTACCTTATTCAGTTGCTAGAAGAATTAAGTGAGATAATAATAAAAAACATTTAAAATAGGGAGAAGCACAGGGCAAGCATTTAAGTAATATTAGCTATGCTTATTATTATTGTTATTATTTGGTATCATTTCTAAGGAAAGTAGTTCTCAAAGTGTGGAGTGGGGACCCCTGGTGGTCCCTTTTTTAGGCAGTCCATGAGGTGAAAACAATTTTCATAGTGATACTAAAATGAGTGCCTTTTTCACTTCCATTCTCTCAAGTATACAGTGTTTACCTGAGGCTACATGAAGTACGATATCACTTCAGATTGAATGCAGTCTTAACTCTAGCTGCCTTCTGTTAAACACTAAAGAAATTTGCAGAAATGTGAAACAATACTCCTCTCTAATATTTTTGCAAAATATAGTTATTTGTCCATAAAATTATATTTTCTGTTAGTCTGTGATGGGTTTATTGTTATTTTTAAATATTCAGTTTTAATGTCTAATGTGGAAAATATCAACAGATACAGTGCACATAAACAAAGGTTCTTTGGGGTCGTCACTAACTTTGTGAGTATAAAGGAATCCTGAGACAGAAAAGTTTGAGAATCACTGTCTTAGTTCATTAAGCCTCAGAGTTGTTGACTCCTCAAGGTAACTTGCTTGAGATTCAAATATAGGCAAAGCCAAATTTCTTTTTATTTATTTATTTATTTATTTATTTATTTTTTAATTATACTTTAGGTTTTAGGGTACATGTGCACAATGTGCAGGTTTGTTACATATGTATCCATGTGCCATGTTGATTTCCTGCACCTATTAACTCGTCATTTAGCATTAGGTATATCTCCTAATGCTGTCCCTGCCCCCCCCCCCCGCCACCCCACAACAGTCCCCGGAATGTGATGTTCCCCTTCCTGTGTCCATGAGTTCTCATTGTTCAATTCCCACCTATGAGTGAGAACATGTGGTGTTTGGTTTTTTGTCCTTGCGATAGTTTACTGAGAATGATGTTTTCCAGTTTCATCCATGTCCCTACAAAGGACACGAACTCATCATTTTTTATGGCTGCATAGTATTCCATGGTGTATATGTGCCACATTTTCTTAATCCAGTCTATCGTTGTTGGACATTTGGGTTGGTTCCAAGTCTTTGCTATTGTGAATAGTGCCGCAATAAACATACGTGTGCATGTGTCTTTATAGCAGCATGATTTATACTCCTTTGGGTATATACCCAATAATGGGATGGCTGGGTCAAATGGTATTTCTAGTTCTAGATCCCTGAGGAATCGCCACACTGACTTCCACAATGGTTGAACTAGTTTACAGTCCCACCAACAGTGTAAAAGTGTTCCTATTTCTCCACATCCTCTCCAGCACCTGTTGTTTCCTGA